>NC_141990.1:165004000-165304000 GCF_049901715.1 Pseudonaja textilis
TATCTTTTCTTGGACTTTCATGACACCTGAAGAAAATATAAATCAATTAATTTTATATAATCAAGTTCTTAAAGAAGTGCGTCTTTAAAAATATTTCTAGTAGTAACCACATCTTTTTGGGGGGCTCAAATGGTATGCTGAAAAAAGCCAACTGTGTCCTAATGAATAAGCATTGTATTTGCACTTGAGTGAGGTATAAAACAGTAATTCCAAATCATTTTTGAAGCAAACACAACCCTAATAGTGCTTTTTCAAAACATTTTATGAAGTTCTCCCAAATCAATTATTGGGGATGTGTGTGTCTGTGTGTCTGTGCGTACAATACACACACACACACACACACACACACACACACACACACACAAATAAGGTTGTAATAATGGCTACTCATTTATACATATTTAAAGACCAGATCTGACCTTGGCATTACATTCTTTATTATTTCAGTAGGAACCATTTCAGCTCAGTATGCAGCAAAAGGCATATTAATTTTGAAAGAATTAAAAATGTACACATTTCTTCAGAATTACTGGCAAGCCCAGGGATCAAAGAGGCATCTGAATTGGGCTGCAAAACATACAAATGTTAGTAGCATCCTTTTCAATGAACTTTTCCATTTGCAAAGCTGGTTAGGAAGTATGGGTTGTAAAATATATATGAGTTATTATCCAATACATCTGAGCAGCAAGATATTGGAAATAACTTTTCTAAAAGGAGAAAACTGGAGGAAAAACACTACCACCATCCAAAGGATTTCTCATATTTCTAATTGTAATCTTCTGCCCTTGATTTATTTCCCAGAGAAATTGCATTTTGCAACACTGAAATTCTTTAATGATTTTTTTAAACTCCTCAGACTCGGGATAAAGAGCTGCAATAATAAACAGCATTCTGAAAGCACTGAAATAAAGCAGTTTAAAGCCACACAATATAATTCTTAGAATCAGTTCCACACTGGGAAATTAGCTTCCATATGCAGAGTAGCCTCCTGGGTCAGAACTGGAAAAAAAAAGTTTCTTCTAGCTGATGAACACCTGAGATAAATGGCTTGATGGAAGCAATGTCCAGTCCAGAATTCTGTCTCCAACAATGATTGATACCTCTAGAAATGTGATCATGAACCATGAATCATCTTTAAGTCTGGCAGTTTTGACTACTATATTGCAATAGTCCTTGAACAATCTATTCTCAATGAGCAGATTATTTTTTTTTTAAATGCAGTTTAGAATCAATGACTGTGAAAATGAAATTGGTGTGCTGTATGAAGAATTATACTTGCTTCATTTGTATAGTAAAACCCATTAATTTCTGCGGATTTTATAAGGTAGTGGAGGAAACAGATCAACTCCCTGATGAATCATAATGCCTAGATTCCCAACAGTTATTTTAAAAAAAGATAGACAGCTTCTTATCCCTCTGGAAGCTGAGTTTCAAAACAAAAATATATTGCTTCCAGTTGGAAAGGAAGCTGGTACCTACTTTTTAGCAGTGGATGGATAGTTCTACAAAAGACTAAGAAAAGACATACATATATTGCCTGGGAAAAAGAAAAAAAATTGCTTGCTTTGTTTTGAATCTTCCATAATGGGGAACAATTTCTGCCTTAGAAAAAAACAATTTAGAAATCTATGATTAAATAATAATAGAATGGAATGCCTGAGCAATGCATTCATAAGGAAGTAATTCATAAAGTATACTGGTGCAAGTAAAATACTTTGAAGTAAAGCATTAAAGTACAGTAGTTGCATCATTTGGGAAGCTGTCATTATTGTTTCAACAGGTGCCTCTAGTTCTCTGCACCTACATGTATATCTGTTAGGGCTGCTAGGGAAAAAGAGCTATGCATGCATATGAAGGTAGAAAGTAGAATCATCTAGGGACAGCCTTCAAAGCAGCCACGAGAGCTTTCCAGAGCACAACTGCTTCAAAAGTTCAATGCTTTTCTTGCACTAATGTCCTTTCAAATATGCTCTTTCAAATGCTCTGCACAGGACATTTTTGTGACCCCAAAGCACATGGTAGGAGAAAGCCTTGGATCTTTATTATTTACATTTCCAATAGATTTCATTGCTTCCAAGACGAATAAGTCAGTATCCAAAATATCCCAGGATCAATCCTTGTCTCTTGCAGATAGAGCTGGGAAAGTTTCATAACTAAAAACCCAGAGAACTTGTGCCAAATGGACATTCTTGATGTTTGCCAATTCCTTTTTCCAAATTAAAATATATGCATTAGATTGAGAGTGAGAGATAAGATGACACATAGCAAAGTGCCAGCCTCCTATCTTAATTTTCAAGGTTCTGCTTGGTTTCTAATGGCCCCAAAATCTAGGCCTATGTTTGAATTATTTCAAGTGTTTTTTGTTAAGCCATCTCTCATCCATCTCTCTCTCTCTCTCTCTCCCTCCCTCCCTTCCCCTCTCATTTTCTCTTTGTGTAAACACACACCATAGTCTTACACAATGTTGTAAACATATGATAGACACTGGATATTCCAATTTTTTGTTATCCTATGTCCTATTTTTTATTATTATACCTTTCATTAAAGGTTGATTTTTCAGTGAACGTTCTACTATACCTCATTCCAACCATTAATTCTTTTCTAGGAAAATTACAAACAATTTAGATCATATAAGTGACTGTGGCAAATTTTTGAATAGTTTTGAATAGTTTTTATTCAAAAGTATTCCATTGAATGGTCTCACAAAGATAAGCTAGTTTGTTTTCAAGTTTACCAAGTCTGCTTGGGAATCTATCATCTTTGACAATTAATTTCAAATTCTCCCTTGATTTAAGGGAATAAATGAATTAACTAAATTCATTTAATGCACGTGAAAATGAATATCATTTGTACGATTTCTTCCTGTCTTATTTAGTGACTACTCATAAAATAACTTATTATTTTATTGTATGTTTCATTAGATAAGTCACTTTTGACACAAATTATGTGAAGATTCATCAATGATCAGAAACTTTCATTTTTTAAAAAATGTTAACAGTAAATTAAGGGGCCAAATACCTATGGAGGGGAAAGGTAAACAAGGAAAAGTCATGTGGAAGAAGAGAACATTAATCCTTTCCAGTGCTGGAATCCTAAACTAAATTATCCTGATCACATAATTCTCATTACTTGAGATTATGTTCATGTATGTTCCCTATCACAACTAGTTTGGTTTACCTGTTCGTTGATATAGACAAAGGATGATGAATCCTTAATGAAGTAAGAAGAAGCAAAGTTAGTTCTGTAACAGTTGCAACTGTTATGATATATGTTCAGCTATGAGAGTCTTAACTAGACTTCCCACAAATATTCCTTGACTGAAAATTAGGTTTAACCAGTACACCATTATTTGTTCAAGGGCTTGTGTTATTACATGCAAAGAAATGTGAGTATATATATATCTAGAACACATTTATTCTGGTTTATTAAGAATAAGCAATATAAGTTGACTTCCGGTTTGAAGGGCTTTGGCGACAGACAGAAATCCGCGATCGTGCACGGTTTCTGTCTGGGCTCACTGCTGGAGCGCCCTGAACCAGCTGGTTTCGGGGCTAAGCCACCCCATAGAGGTGGTGAAGAGCGGGGAGACTGCCAGCAGGGTCGAGGAGAGCCGCATCTCTCCTCCTCAGCTGGCCATTACTCCCTTTCCCGAAGGTGGTTGCAGCAGTGGTCAGAAATGGCCACCACAAAGGAGAACTCGACCGGAAAAGAATGTGCAGGAGGAAGATAAGAAGTGAAAGTTTTGGCTGACTGGGTTAAATTGTAAAAGCAACAACCAAGGTACCCTGGAATTTAAACTTACAAAAAATAACATCGCTCCCAAAGAAGTGTCGGAAGCAGCGAAGTAAAGTGAAAAGGGAAAGGTTTGCCCTTTTTTTTCTTCTCTCTCCTTCCCTATACTGACAACTAAGAGACTTAAATAAGAAATCGGAAAAATCCGCTTTGACATCAATAGGCAATTAAGCTGAAAATAAAACAAAATGCCAAAGCAATAATAAAGATTTCTGGACATTAAAAACTTTCTTTTTCATAAGCAGGAAGGGGGAGAAAAAGAATAAGGGCAGGATCTGGAAGAGGGAGGAGACTGCCTGGAATTAAAAACAATCTAAAGTAAAACTTCAACAAGACTTCTAAAAGATACATTTTAAATGAAACTTTGCAACTAAATAGTAACCCCAGGAAGAGAAAGTGAAAAAAAAGAGCAAAAAAGAAACAGCTTGCGTGTATTTGGATTATTTGGTGATCTTTGGATTCTTGGTTATTATATTTGAATGACTAAAATCAATCGGGTGGTTGTTTAAAAATTTATACAATGGCACCACTTCTGGATGAATTGAAAATGGAACTTAAAAAGTACAAAGCTTCGTCTTTCAATTCTTAGAAATGGAGATTTGGAACTACGAGAAACAACAAGAAAAGACTGCAAAACAAGAAGACTGGGACAAAGAAGAAGCCATCTTTAATGAACAAGTAATTCTATGTGGGGAAGAAAAAGGAAAGGGGGGAAAGAGAATGAAGAATTTAAGACTTAAAAAAAACAACCAAAGAAAAGAAAAATAATTTGAAAAATAAGTATAATACTGGAAAGCAACAGAAAAGGGGAATACAGAAGAGAGAAATAGAGGTAGAGAGACAAGGGAGTAAAAAGGGGAGAGAGAAGAAGAGAGGGAAGAAGGAAAGGACAAGAAGTTACAAAGGACCGGAGCAAGATATAGAAAAACAGGACCTATTTAGAGATAATGGGTGAAAATTTAACTGAAAAAGGGATTCTGTAAAGATACATAAGATTGTATTGTTATATTAGTAATAGAAATAACTTTAGAAAATTGGAAACAACGTATGATTAAAATGAGGGATAAAATATTTAGTGTAATTTAGTGAAATGTTTGTGAATAAAATAAGTGAAATAAAATAAATGAGAAAATTGAATTAGGAAGGGAATATTAATATTAATGATAGAATTGACTTGGAATGGAATGTTGTTTTAATTATATACATTTATATTTTTTTTCTTTTTTTAAGAATACAGTCTGTATTTTAAGAGTGTACCAAGCAGAATCCGAATGGAAGTTATGTATTATATTGAATGTTACAACTTTAGGGAAAAGATATAAAGGCGTCATACTCCAATCAGTAACTACAGGAGAAATTTTGTTTAATGAGAAAAGATAATAGATAATTGAAACAGGACAGACAAAAAATATAAATACAATGATTTGAATTGAGATAATTAAAATAAAATTGAGAAAATTAAAAGAGGGGAGAAGCTATGCAGAAAATGTAAAATAGTAGTAAGATATGGAATAGAATATAAAACTGAGCATGAACCTGAATTTGTGTCTGGACGAAGAAATGTAACCCGGGATTATGTTGCTTTCAAAAAAAGATGTTTTATTTGTATTTTTTTTTTCTCTTTGTGAAAACTCAAATAAAATTTACAAAAAAAAAGAAAGAATAGCAATATAAGTCAATAAAATGTATGAGCTTATGAGCTTTATATTTAGTCCTTCACTATCCAATATGATTCATGTGAATTTTCTTCTCCCACTGGGACTTCCACTCAGATAGACAGCTGGAAAGAAGGATAAAACAGATGCAAACTCAAAATCCTGGCAATGGCAAACAAGTGTTATGATGGGCTGCAATGAACGGTAAAAATATAATATAAGCAGCAATAATAGCCTTAGGGAAATTGGGGCAGAATGTATTAAAGCATAAGCAAAAGTAGATTGCACAGCACAAACAAACTTTACAAAGTAAGCATTTTATGCCATAGTCAGGGTTAATCTGTTTGCTTCTTGAAATGAAAAACAGATGAACCTCCATACCAAAATGAAATGAAATATATATAAAGAGAAAGACACAAATATCAGCAATGTGACTGGCAAACACATCTGCAACAAGAAGGGACACGGGATGGCATATCAGGTTGGCTGTACTGCAAATGGTATCACGAGTAGAAAACACTCCTTAAAAAGTCAGAAATCTACTGCAGTGGTGGGAAACCATGTCATCACACAGCTTTTGGCTTGCCATGTGCACACTCTTCAAGCATAATAACAAGAGCATTAAACATGAGGACAAATCAAGGGAAGAAAAGCCAATGAGAGAATGGGGAGAAAACTGAAGAGCAGCTCCTATGCAGCCAAGACATGCAAGTCCCTAATGCAGGCATACCTTCCTCACCGGAGGAAGGCAGTTTTGCTTTTGAGGTTTCCTTTCCAATGAGGATTATATTTTCCTCATTATGATCCACTTGATCTTCAGGAAGGGAATCCTGCTGGGCCTCTGAGAAACCCTCTGTTTGTTCCAAAGGCTCAGCAGGCTCACTCCTTTTCTCATACTTCTCATCAAGGGGAGCCTCGGGTTTGGGGTCATCAGCCATGGGACCTTTGACTGTTTCTTCTTCCTCTTCTTCTTCTTCTTTGGGGAGCAGGAAGGAGAAGGAAAGTATGGAAAAATGAGGTAACAGCTTCAAGATTAATAGATATTATATGGTCTATACACATATTAAACATACATGGAAGCTTTACATATACGTTTACCTTTTTCAAGTACTATAAAATTGGTACACACTGCTTTTTAAAAAATGGTTTAATTTCTATGGCTTGCAACACCTTAACATATTACTTTTTTATCTTAAAAATATGGTCTTTTTTTTACAATCAAAGATCAAAACCACTTGATCATTCTGGTTTAGAAGCTACCCAAATTAAAATAACCTGGAACTATAGTATTCATTTTGTATTGGTAAATGGGGAAGAAACATTGCAGAATAGCCCCAAATGCTAAGAACATTTTGATACAATGTAGAGAGTTAAACAAAGCATTTGTTTTCAAGTAAAAAAGACAGAATTGAAAATGACTTGTGATTTCCTGGTGGATATGGTTATTGAAAAAATATGGGTTCTAAAACTGCATTTTAGAAATGAAAGTATTGTAATCTTAGAACCGGCTAACACATGAAATGAGCCAGAATTCAAAACAGGACATCTTCAGCTGTACCCGTTCTCGATATTTTCCACAGAGAAAATGATGAGGACTACTTCAAAAACCTATTATGATGTGAGATGAAGTTAGGAAAGTCAGATATCTCTGTTTCTGCTCTACTGAGATTCAAATGTTGTAAAAAAAATGCAGTGGATGGGTCTTAGCAAGCCTATGGTATTCTTTCAATCTTGTCATAGGCAATAAAGTAACAGAAGTTATTCAGGCAAGATTTTATATAATTAAGACTATTTTAGTATTACTGGATATTTCAACCCTCTTATTTTAGGTGTGTGTTCTATAATTTACATGCAGTAATTGTCATTAAGATATAAACACATTTGTATTATAGACAATGTCGTTTATTTTTGCTTTTTCTATTTTTATTTTATTCTTTTCATGTTTACATATAAAATATTGTTTTGGATTAGTTAGTCTTTTTGTATTCATATTTTCTATGTTTTGTATTACCTCTTTATTCTCACTTGTAGCTTTTAAGAAAATTACAAAAATTATTTTTTTAAAATAGCCAGGAGTTAAAATAGCATACATTTTTTATGAAATTTTCTTTAAAAATAGTACTGCATGGAGAAAAAAGTCCACTCCTGTCACATGAGATACTAAATTACATAAAGGCAAGGCTAAATGCACAGCTGAGTAGAATCGGGCTATTGTTCCTTGGAAATATACTATTTGGGATAACATTTCAATCTTAAGGAGTGTTAGCTTTAGTTCAAAAGGGTTAGAAAATTAATTTCAAACAAATGTTTAAAAAAGAATTTGCAGGACTTTTTTTCTTGAAGATTATTTAATATAATGCAAGTTTAAAGACATAGCCTTTGAAGAGCCTGCCTCTCTCTTTTTCTCTCTTTCATATTCTTGGGGACCAAATAATGAAATGTTTGTTGCAACATCAGGACACAAAGCCTGCCCCTTTTGTACCTGCATTGTGATATCACATTTATATGTAAGAGGCGGAGTTTATATTACAACATCATGATGTGCATTTTGGCTTTTTGACAAAAGGCAGATTCAACAGGCATCTCTAAGTAACCCTCCAGCTTTGGGTCACCTGATCTGTATAGCCAATTAATCAAACAAGTATATTAGCAAGGATGCATTTTTTGTGAGATCAGCCATAAGTAATATGGTCATGTGACATATTGGGACTTTTTCCCCACTTCACTAAATCGGGTGGGGGCAGGGCCAGCACTCAATGCATCCAGCCCAGGGGCTGCAAGTTTGACACCCCTGCTCAAGAGGCAACTTATATTTCACTGGTAAGTTGAAGGAGGGAAAGATATATGTCATAACCCTTCAGTCCCTAGACAAGGGAGAGCTGTTTGTCATGGCACAATAACCAGCAGGATTATATCTAGTCTAATGAAATAGATATTGTTTTAAATGTTTCAGAATAATTGCCAGTTATTAGCCTGAAAGCAATATATGGGATATTAAACTGTGACTCTGATTTCTATTGAAGTTTTAAAACCAGTCATTGTTTGCTAATGAAATTTCTAATATTTCAAGATTTTTACCTGGAGTGTATCTGAAGAAAACTATTATAAAAAGCAATTCAGTGCTTATTTTTAAACCTCTGTATTACAGCTTGTTTGGTCTATGATACAAACATATAGCCTCTTAATGCCAGCTATATGGGGAGAGAAGAGAATTCAAGTGTTTTATACCTGCTTTATCCACTATTGTCCATTATCTTTTGTTAAAATGATCAAAAAGTGAATGGAAACTTTCAGCATGCCTGTTCCATGAAACATTTCACAGTAGTAAAATGGTATTTCAGCATGAATTAAGTTTGTTCTGGCACCATCGTTATTAGGATAGTAGCTGAACAGCAAATAATTTTACACAAAGGGATATTTAATTTGCTGTTAGAGACTATTGAATTAAACAATTTAATAAAGCTAATTTCTGGTAGAGAGAAAACAATTAAAATGTCTTCCAGTTACAATTAATACTTTTGAAAATGTAGTTCTTAACTTGCAACTTACCCTTTGATTTCAAATTTTTATTCAAAGATATATATGCTTAAAATAAAAGCTCTTTTTCATTCAACTTATTTATTTCTCAGTTAGCCTCACAGAGTGTATCAAAGACAAAAAGACAAATTGCCTGTGGATCACTATGCCTAACTCTATTTGACTAAATGGATCAGCCACCATTCATGAAATCTTGGCAACTGAAATCTAAACACAATATTCAATTCAGTTCTATTAAAATTGTATTAGGTACCTTACTCCCCCCAGCAGTACAAACATATCCACTTGTTCCTATAGATAGGTGAACTAAGCTATGAAAGTAGAAAAATGAAGCTACAGCTGCAGGCCCTGTTGAATTAGGCCCAAAAGAGATCTGACTCATTCCCTCTCTTTCTTTTGAATTTACTGCAGTAGTACCCACCCATTTTTGGTAGGATAGCCACAAGATGAATTACACTTGAATTGTAGATGAAAAAAAAAAAGCTGGGTCCAAGTCTACATGGTTTTAGGGCCTTAAATGTATTCCTCAGAGTCCTTCCAAAAATGGTCACAGCAGTGTAACTTTTAATGAGACCAGATTGGAAGACTACTAAATATATGAGCAGTCATCTTATTATCAATACTAAACTGATATATTTTTTATTATATTTAAACTTAAATATCATTAAACCATACATAATTTTTCCTTCACTTTGCCCATATTTTCATTTTCTTATTACAGTATTCTTGCATGCATTTATTTTTTGCATATATATTGCCTAGTGTCAACAGAGTATATAAATCACATGGCATCTCTAGACTTTTCTCAAAGCAATGCCAATGACAGCCTCGCCTAATGTTTTTTTACAACCATCTTCTGAGCTAACTTGAACTGAGAGAAACTGCCCGAAACAAAGTCATCCAGCAAGTTTTGAAATTGATCGGGGCTTGAACCTGGGTCTTTTCAGATGCAGTCTAACTTTACTTCCTGATGCTTTTTTGCCCTGGTTCCACAGATTTAGGAGAACCCAGGTTGCCACTAAAAGTCCAATTTGATTTCTGGCCTGGGAAAAAGTGATTTTTCAACTCTACTCTGAGCAAACAAGTGAAACGGCAGGCATTACCATTTGCATCCCACTGAAGCTGCCCACTTGCCATATACTGTGGTTTGCAAACTGAAAGGCATATCCAACTCTGATGAGCTAAATAAATGGGATGTTTTAAAAGTCTCCAGGTTTCTACCATATGTGGTTCTTCTGACTACTGTTCCCAATTTCCCATGCATTGCTTTGCTTATTTTGTTGCTTAATATCAATGCAATGGCTTCACATTTGGTGACTCTAATTTATTCATTTACTAAATAAACAAGGATTCTACAAAAGATAAGGATAGATGAAATGTACTGTATTAAATGAATTTAAAACATGAAATATAATTAAGTGTGATTTTTTATGTCTTTTAATGTTTTGGAGCAATTCAAGAATTGGTGGAAAGATGAGCATACTGTGGACTAACGCAGGCCATATAAATAAACCTGTTTAATATCTGGGTTGCTTGTGTAATCACTGGGAGAACAGCAGCTGAGCACGGCTCACTACCGATACATGCCTTTTAATCTTAATGTATTTTTAATTTAAAATAGAGCCAGGAAACTACAGACCTATCAGCCTAACCTCAGTACCTGGGAAGATTCTGGAAAAGATTATCAAACAACAAATAAGTGAATACCTAGAGGCAAACAAAGTCATAACCAAAAGCCAACATGGGGTTTGTCAAAAACAGATCATGCCAGACAAATCTTATTGCATTCTTTGACAAGGTGACAAAATTATCTAGTACTTGATAAGAAAGAAAAATGTGGGTGAGACAGCATCACCACCACATGGATTCAAAACTGGCTGACCAACTGCACTCTGCAAACAGTTCTCAATGGAACTGCATCTACATGGAGGAAAGTATGCAGTGAGGTACCCCAAGGCTGTTTTGGGCCCTGTACTCTTCAACATCTTCATCAGTGACTTGGATGAGCGGATAGATGGGGAACTCATTAAATTTGCAGACTACACCAAGCTGTCAGGAATAACCAACACTCCAGAAGATAGGCTTAAGATACAGAAGGATCTTGACAAGACTTGAACATTGGGTGCTATCTAACAAAATGAAATTCAATTGTGAAAAAAGTAAGGTTCTATGTTTAGGCAAGAAAAACCAAATGCACAGGTACAATATAGGTGGTACCTCATTCAATGTGTGCTACAGCTGCCAAAAAATGCCAACACAGTTCTAGGCTCCTTTAACAGAGGGATAGAATCAATATCACATAAAGTGTTAATACCAGTTTATAATGCCTTGGTAAGACCACACTTGGAATATTGCATCCAGTTTGGGTCACCAGGATGTAAAAAAAAGATGCTGAGACTCTAGAAAGAGTGCAGAGAAGAGCAACAAAGATGTTTAGGGGACTGGAGACTAAAACATATACAGAATGGTTGCTAGAATTGGGTTAATGAAAAGAAGGGCTAAGAGTGACATGATAGCAGTTCCGATATCTCAGAGGTTGCCACAAAGAAGAGGGAGTCAAACTATTCTCCAAGGCAACTGAGGGCAAGACAAGAAGCAATGGTGGAAACTAATGAAGGAGAGAAGCAACCTAGAACTAAGAAGAAATTTCCTGAGAGTAAGAACAATTAACCAATGGAACAACTTGCCTCCAGAAGTTGTGAATTCTCCAACACTGGAAGTTTTTAAGAAGAGATTAGACAATAATTTGTCTGAAATGGTCTGTGGTTTCTACCATTACTACGAACTCTTTTCAATTGTACAATGGTATTCCTGCAATTGCAGGAATCTATTGTCCATCTTGTATATCTAGAAAATAATTTATATTCAAATTTCTATCTAAGGATTTGTACCAATATGAATGATTCCTTAACTGGAAAAATGTGCAGCTCTGAAAGGGTCAGTTAGCAGTGTGCATTGGCTCCTATGCTGCTACATTGATGTCCTGAAGTGCACATGCCAAAAGTTAAAGACAAACATGAAAACATCTTGTTTTATGCAGATATCATGGTATAAATGTCCCACACCAAGGTAGGGTCATAGATCTATCTGCTGTTGTGAAATCAATGTTCTGAATATTATTAAGAGAAAGATTAATATAGTCATATATGGAAAGAGGCAGACCAGATATAATTGATGTCTGGAAAGGAAACATATACACCAAATAAAATTTTATCTGCATCAAAAGCTATCTTTTCAAAACAGGTTCCTGGCTTCTACATTTTAAGAGGAGTTCACTAAAGGATGCAACCAGCACTAGTTCAATAATGCAACTCATTAACCAGAGTTATCCACAATTCCAATTAACGAAGTTTATAAATGCTAAAACAGTTCTGATGATAACATATGGTACAGAACTATGAGGACTCATCAATGTTCCCTTGTTGAAATGAAATCAGTCCTCTCGTCTGAAATACATCTTGAAGCTATATAAATTTACTCCAATCTCTGCTTCTGAGGCCAAGCTAGGAATATCTTTTATACAAAATCACTTTATGATCAAAGTATTTCACTAGAAGCAGAAGTTCTTATCAGTGAATTCATACTCATTTACCAAGTTGTGCTTTGAAGAATAGGTTTTAACAAGTCTCCTTGTACTTGGGCTGCTCCGTTTACAAATACTATTTCTAGGTACTGTTCTCTCTAATCTCTAGTTCAAGCAGTTCTAAATGTCATTGTGTAAGATAATATTGCATCTCTTAAATTTGTTAAATCAATGAAATGGCTGGCAAAATATAATAAAAGTATTGAACAATTCATATGCCGCAATATCGTAGAAGAATGTTTTTTCCAGAGCACATTTCTAACAGCTTGATTCCATGGTAAGGAATGGGAGATTTCACAGAAAGGTTGTACATAGATGGCATTCAAGCTACTGAAGATATACAATACCTTATTTCACTGTTACCTTGACTTTGAAGCAAGGCCATATTTTAAAATTTAAGAAATATTGAAACAATCAGAATTGCTATCATATTTCTTCCAAAGAATGAACATGAATATTACCAGCAGAACTCCCTCTTTCATATCAAAGATTATCCAAAAGATAGAACATTTAGAATAGATTGGTGTAATGAAATTCTACTAATTTATTAATGCAGATTTTTCTTTATTGTGATTTTATATATCCTATTCCTGTTTTAACATGTTTTGTTGCTCACTGATGTGGTCACATGACTAAACAATAAAATTAATATGGAGATTTGGGGATCATTTACCTGTATTGATCAGGCAAGGTTATCAATGTTATCTTAAAGCAGTCCAACATAGATTGAGAATCTTCCATATTCCTTTGCTGCCATCTAGTGATTGCTGGGATTTTCGCAGCCCAGATAGGACAGACTTCATGTTCAGAGTTTCAGCAACAGAAATCTTTTTCCGCAATTGTAAGCTGTTCAAATGATATCTTAGTTGACTTACACGGAGAGGAACATTTTTGTCAGAAATTGACAGTAAGTAGGGGAAATCCATCCCATATCAAACAACAGCAGTTCTGATGATGATGGGTAATCTATTACAGGGGCCGCCAACCTTTTGAGACAAAGATCTAAAGACTAGCTAGAAAGCAAGAAATCCAACGATTTCCTGCTTCCTAGTTAATCTAAATCTCCCGGCACAGCAGAACAGCTGATGGTTTGAAAAAGGAAAAATAGCAATTTAGCAGACAAGTTTGCCGGTTAAAGAGTGAGTGGGCGGGGAGGGTTCCCGTGGGCCATGCGGGTGGCGCAGCCTTGTGTTTCTGCGCAGCCTGGATTAATTGCTTTGTGGGGGTGCTCTGCGGGTGAGATTTCTCTGAGGCCCACCAAAATTTTCTTGTGGCCCACCAGTGGGCCACGGCTCACCAGTTGCCGACCGCTGGTCTAGACAGTTACTTATCTTAAATAGTATAGATTCTCCTGCTTGAGCAGGGGTCTGGACTAGAAGGTCCCTTCCAGCTCATTCATTCTATTCAATTCTATTTTACCAACTTCAGAAGGATGGAAGCAGTGGTGGGTTTCAAATAAACCCACCACCGGTTCACCAAAAATATGAGCACATGCACAGCTTCCGCATGACAAAGCAAGCTTTTGGGGCCTGCTCCCCTCCATTTCTGCTCTCCGGGGCAGTGGCTGCTTCTCTCCGCTACTGCTCTTGCTGGGAGAGCAGACTGCAATTTAGCAGCTGTGAGCTGCCACTTTGGATCCTCTATGTCCCATCCGGAAAGCACAGCAGCACAGAGAAGAAGCAGCTATGTTGAATGTTGTTTCTCTCAGCCGCAACGTTTTCTGGATGGGACTTAGAGGACCCAAAGTGGTGACTGACAACTGCTAAGTTGCAGTCTGCTCTCCCAGCAAGAGCAGCAGCAGAAAGAAGCAACTACCAATCCACAGAACACATGGAGCATTTCCGCAAGCAAGGCCTTGGTGGCAAGGGATGGAAAAAGTGGCGGCAAGATCTTTGCTGCAACACTTTCCGGATGGATCTTCTTAAAGGCAAGAAGAACCGTCCGGTCCATTCCCAAACTTCTTTGGCACTCCTGCATTCCCCCCCCCCCCGCACCCTATGGCCCTTCAGCCTAGTGCAGCAGGCTGCAGGCCGAATAAATTGCTTCAGCCTGTGGGGCCATAGTTTGAGACCAGAGGGGGCGGAGGCATGTGGGTAGAGCCCTGGGACAAGGCCAGAGCCAGGGAATGGCATGTTCCCTGACCCAGTCAAGTTGAACAGCGAGTGAGCAGAGGCTCCGGGGCAAGGGTGGAGATAGGGAATGGCATGTTCCCAAACCCAGCCGAGGCAAACAGCGAGCAGGCAGAGGAATGACATGTTCCCCGACCAAGGCAAAGGGCAAGCAAGTGCCATGCTTACCTTTGGTGATCAGAACAGGTGAGGCATGGAGGCAAGGCACAGAGATTAGCTAGTGGTGAAAAGGCAAGATATATAGGGTGGAGAGGGCGGGGCCAGCTGGTGGTGCGATTGGTTCTATGAGAGCATGCTTTGCGCAGGGCAGCATTCAAAGACCGCCCTCAATGTCAGCGCTGGTGAGATTAGCTGTTTGTTAGCTCAGCTGAGGTGCGGCAATCTGCTCTGCTGTGCAAATCAGCTGAGCTAAAAAACAAGGGCCAGGTAGGCGGGGCCAGCCAGAGTTGGTATTTGCTGGTTCTTCAGACTACTCAAAATTTCTGATACCAGTTCTCCTGAACCAGTCTGAACTGGCTGAATACCACCTCTGGATGGAAGGCTCACTCAACCTTGCGCCAGTGAGAATAGAATTCCTGGCAATCTGCATAATCAGCCTGCAACACTGCATTGTGCCACCACTGACAGGCAACGGTCCCAACCCCACACAGCTACCGTATTACAAACCACTGCAGCTTCCAGCCCTTCAGCTGATTTCTTTTAAGAGAGATAGATTTGCCAGGTTGAATTTTAAATACATGTTAAAGAAGGAAGAACTGTATTTGAGGGAAACAATTTTAAAATATATTCTGAAGATGGGAGATGCTTTTTAAGCAGAATGCTTTTCAACATCCTGTTTGAATAGAGATGGGGAGGATCTATTTTTGAACATATTAAAGGTGAATGACTATACCCATTTTATGTACTCACTTGTGTTCCATGTATGTACCTTTTTTCTGTCAATGTTTCTGGCACTTTTACAAGAGTTCCAAGGTTTCCAAGTCTTAAAGATTGCTTGATTTCTTCCTCTGTTTGTTGGAAATAAATTTATCTTTCAGCACTACTACTGTGAGGACTAGCTTATATGGACATTAACAACCACTTACATAACTCAAACTCTACAGTTTAATCTAACCTGGCTGAAATTTATCACAGCTACCAAAGAGCAATTGCTGCTATATACAGCAGGACTTCATTCTGCCTGTACTAATAGAACTAATAAAAGTGCTCATGCTGATTTATTTTTTTTTGAATTTTCGGGAAATGGCTCAATATGTATTCATAATGGAAAGAAATTACAAATGTATAGACTGCTTTTTTGCAGCTTGAGGTAGAGAATGGGTATGATCTTAAAACACAGCCTGAATATATTTGAATTATAGCTCCATGGTTCCTAACAAATATTCTTACCTTGTACTTAATTTTGCAAGCATAATTTTCACTATTACAGTATACAGATATTTTTTAAAAAAGAAATAATGAATTCAAGTTACTAGTTGGAACCTTAGGAACAACTTCATCTACTGAGTCACAATGACCCAGGAATTTTCATTTTAAAAAACTAAGTAAACTACATTTGACATTTGAGAGTCTTAAAACTCCTGGAGATTAATCAGCTATAGGGTTATACAAACTTAAATTATTGGAAAAGCCACAGCACTTTTCAAAGCCAATTTTATGGTCACAGTTGAAGTTTCATCTGAATACAGACCAATAACTTGGCATACTGTATTAAATGTCAAGAGAAAGAAGGTCCCTTCCTTTGAGCCAAAGGAGTAATTTAGATAGTATTTTAGCATAAGAAACTGAGCCAAAGGAAATTATGTAATAATTTAAGTGCACATGGAAATAATAGTAGAGAAAAGGTCATTCATTTCCATGTGAGCTAATTGAGTAACACATGTTTTTCCAACCTGGTTATATTTAATATATTCAATACACACTTGGCTCTCTTTTGGACAATTTCTGGAACGGCAAGAAAGATAATTTAGTGATAACTGAAATGACATTCAACAGCATCCACCCTCATTTTAAAGTAAAATAATAATAGAAATATAAATACTATCAATTAATCGTTCTAGTTTAGCAATATCAGTATCAATATGAATCAATATATTTAAAGATAAATTTGCATATTATTGAAGTATTATCTAATGCAACAATTCTTTACCTCATCAAACAATGTTTGACATGACAAAACTCAAATTTTGCATCCCACCTTATACACAGAACTAATAATGATATTGCTTAGATGATTTTTTTTAACTTGTTTCTTTTTTCAAAAAAGACAACAAAGATATAGATTGATCTCTATAGGTGTGAAAGTATCCAGTTACAAGTTTCTGTTAAAAGAAATATGAATGAAGCAAAATTAGTCATCTTAATTTCAATGGGACACTTATAATTCATTCAAATTAAAATTAATGTGATTTAAAATGTATAACTGATGAAATCACAAAAATAAACAAATAAAATCATAGTAATAAACATGATTAAAAACTTGGATAAAAATTCTACAAGTGAGTAGGTTAATATAATTATGTTAATATAACTGATTTTATATCCTATCCTATTCTATTGCCAACAAATGTTAATTAACGGATACAAATACTGACCCTTCCTAATATGTGCACTTTCATAGATATTCGAAAGACTTCAGATTTAGTGCCACACACCCTACCAGAAGTCACTAGCTGTTAGTAAACCAGCTAGAAATCACAGTGCTTCTGTAACTAAGAATGATTTTGACAGACAACCAGACCCATAGAACAAGCTCCCCTTGTACTTGCACAAACACAACCAGTTCTTTAATATTATGTAGTCCCCACCTATGTTGTTTGCAAGCCCACAATTTGAGAACTTGAGGCTGAAATAGAAATAACAGTTTCATCATAACCTCACATTTTAAACCTATAAAAGCAAGCTTACCTCCAATGAACTGCTAGCCCTACAAGTTAGACAAGCCTAAGGAACCAAAGCCATATAGGTCAGTATTATTTTTATTGTAACACTTATAGTAAGTAAATATTGCAAGTATGACTGTGCTTCTTCTCCTTCACTTTATCTTACTGAGAATTAGCAAATTAGCATACCTGAGATATTTATTCAAACTAATTTCTTGACCTGCTTTCCAGACCCTCTTATCCAATTGTTGCCTTTCTAGCCACTCTTCCTCTTGTGCTTCAGAGCCATTCCTCCACATGGACTTAGTCACAAAAATAAATTAGCTTATGGATATACAAAAGTGAAAAGTAGTTGCAAGATTATTTGATCCCAAATGAAATATAAAAACAGAAGATAATTTAGTTTGCCAACTACTTTCTCTATGACATTCCTGTATCTATAAGTTCCTTGTAAACGTATCTTCACAGAATAAGTGCAAATACAGTAAAGCAAACAGAATACTATTTGTTTCTTCTTTATATATAAACCTGAAACAAATAGAATATTTCAAAATCTAATCACTTTTTCAGTTTTAGTATATACCAGACAGGTTTTGTATCAAAAAATAAACCGGAAACAAGTTGGAAAGGAAAAAAATTCAGTGTAGAATACTTTTAGCAACGTGGTAATAAAAGGCTAAAAAAACATTCTACCTACTTAACTCTCAAATTCATCTGTCAAAACTTCTAGAAATATAAGCATTCTTATAGCTAAAATATAACCTTAGCATCCTCTTCAGCTAGATAGCCTGTGTCTTTATGCAGCTTGCCTGGCTCAGATGTTGAAAGAATGGTGTGGTTAGTAATAGGATAGAACAGCCCATTTTAAAGAACATTATTCACCACAGGATCAGTATGAATACATCTAATGAACTTTTTTTCTGATTGAAATTTGAAAACTAGCATGGCCTTTTACAATATACATAGGATAAAAAGAAAATTCACATAATTCATATTCATTGACATTTCTTAAATATATATGTGCACGTACACACACACACGCACACACACACATATATATATGGTATTCAGCTTTGCTCGGGTATTTTCCCACATCATTGTAGTTGTGCTTTTGTAGTTGTGTAGTTGCACAACTACAATGACTTGGGAAAATACCCGAGCAAAGCTGAATACCATACATGTAAATACCCGCGAAAACTTAAGAAATACACACACACACACACACACACACACACACACACAAATTTATATTAAGCCTGCATTGTTATATACTTTCGGTTATTTTCTGAAACCCCACCTATTCAATGAATAAGTTAAGACTTAAAGAATCTTCCTCCTACCTCTCTTTCTCTTTCATCAGGGTCCCTGGATTTCTCCTCTTAAAAATGCACCTATGTTGTGAATGCAACCCAAAGAAGTTCTTACCTTCTTCCAGGGTTCCAGTCTGCTCTGACGCAGGTGATGGGGGTGGAGAAGGAGGCAGGTTAGCTGTCTCTTCAACTGCTAGTGATTAAACAATAGAAAGAAAATATATCTATTAATTAATCTGAAACCCAAATATACTACTGCGGTCAAACTCCATTGTTTGAGTCTGCATCCAATAAATTGAATCTCATGAGTTCAATTGAATCTCAAGAGTTTTTAATGTTGTACAATCAAGTATCAATTCAATTCAAATAAGAGGACATTCAAACTCGTGCATTTATGAACAAGTACAAACTTAAGCATCTCTTTGACCAGTTTACATAATTATAGAATAAACCACTTTTAAACAGGATTTAAAATAATGTATCACATCTTTTTACTCTTGTTTATGTAATATAGGAATATTAGCAATATTCATACAACTGTGATGTATATAGCAATGGTTAAAATAAGCAGATTAAAGCTGAATCCATAGGAAAATGAATCTACTATATATAAAGGAATGGTATCTCTGTTCATAAATTATTATTCTTGTTAGCACCTTAGATAGATAATGATAGATAAACAGACAGACAGATAGCTTAAACACGTGCTTAAGTTTCAGCATAAAATTAATTGAATGTGATTGCAGCTTTCTGCTCACAAAAAATGTTTTGTTCCTAAAAGCAGACACCCGTTTCAATTTATTCCTGTTCTATTTTCTGTTTTCTTAATATTTATGACAAGTCCCCAACTCTCAGGAAGCTTTTCTTTTAAACTTGTAGAGGTTTGGAGAATTGATTAAAAATTGGCAGTCAATCGATTTATGAATGTGCATGAATATGTATAACAGTACAACCTTTGTTATTTATATACAGAAGCATTTACAACCCATTTTTTTTTTCCATTTAGGAACTCAAGGTATTACATATGAAGACTCCAAACCTTATTCTCACAAGCCTGTGAGATACAGTATATTGGTCCAAAGTAACCACACAAGCAATATGACCAAACAGAGCCCTGAACCTAGATTCCTCACTTCCAATTTAACTTTTTAATCACTAATTCCACTGGGTTTTTTATTCTTTGCCCCCTTATTTTGATCACTGGGAAAGTTGAAAAATTACATAAAGAATAAATATCCTATTTTGAAGTTTGTATTATCCATATACAAAGCCATCAAAAATTGGACTGTGACATAACTCTACCTTTTCTAAAAAGCTGCAAAATAGTTCTAAGTGAGTCAGCTCTCAGGTTTTAAAAATGAAATAAACTACACAAATTTTAAAAATGGGAAAGCTGTAGTTCAACTTCTTGTTTTCTAACACACCACAAACAAACATCTAAGATCATTTGCTTTACCTAAAGGTAATTGTGCTGGCTGATCTTTGAGCTGAGCTTCTTTTTCCTGTTCACTTTTCAGAACTGCCACAGCTTCAGCAGTTACTACTTGGACTATTCTTGCAGATACTTCTTCTGGGACAGGTGGAGGATTAGCAACAAGACAAACAAAAGCATGTTAATGATATAGGAAGCAATTAAGAAAGACATACAATTATTTTGGATCTAGATTGCAATTTTGAAAACACTTTTGCACTCTTTACTTATGTTCAACTTACCCTATTTTGCTAACTTAGGACTGCTGGTTTCTCAAAAAACCACCACACTGTCTACATCTGTCTGTCTGTCTGTCTGTCTGTCTGTCTCTCTGTCTATCTATCTATCTATCTATCTATCTATCTATCTATCTATCTATCTATCTACCAATCATCTGTCTGCCTGTCTGTCAAATTTCCACATATAATTATTATTAATTCTAGCCTCCATGACTAGCTTGACTTATTTAAAATGTTGAGGAATAGTACTTGTACTTCAGCTGGACAACCTAAATCCTTCAGATATTACTCCACTTCCTATTTGTTGCTTGTTGGGAACTGCTGTTCAGCAACATTGAAGACTCTTTATTTAGAACTTGATCTGTGGAAGGAAAGCATTATCCCTACCGAGCAATTAGTACTGAATAGACTTAATTGCTAATTTAAAAAAGTATGTACATACATTTTCTTAGGGTTCTGGGATTTGGTTAGTGAATGCAGGCAGGTTCAAGGTTAAATAAAAGCATGGCTGCTTAGTATTAGAATGAAGTGACCTGTCAACCATCTCATCAAATAGGTTAGTTGCATCTTTACCATCACCCACCCATCTTGCCCAATTGTGTTATTTGTCTACTGAAGAGAGATTTCAATCAGATTCAGTTGTCGAACTATGTACTACTTGTACTAACTATGATTTTATTTAGGAAGAAGACCCTTAAAAAAACTCAAAGTGAAAAAAAATTCCTCCCCTATAATACTTAGTAACCCTAACATCATGACTTGTTTCCGGAAAACTAAAAATGTAGGGAATTAATTGACCTTTGAAGTCCAGACAGAGGAAGCTACAGCTATGAGTGTTATTTTCTGGGTCTCCTCTGATCTTTTATAGGATGAGGACCCAAAGCATCTTGTCTCTGTTAAACATATAAACAAATCCAGGCCCAAGCTATACAGAGGTTTAAAGCAATCCTCAAAAGCTCAATTCAGGGCTTCAAAGCCTATTGGCAGCCAATGAAATGTTTTCAAGATAAAGTACTATTCTATTAAATCTAATTCTTTTATGAGTTCCCAAATAACATCAATTCCTTACTCATTCATGAAGTTTGCAACAGCTTTTTGATTATCTGAGACATTTGTGTCTAGTTATTCCCTGAAATCCTTTTTACATCAAAATTAAAAATCCTGGTCCAGTTTATGATTAGTGCCACCTCTTTGTGTCCCCACAATGCGTGTACTGTATTTGCACAGGTTTGGGAAGAGAAGCCATTTAACTATTAACTTGTCTGTTTGAGATACAAATGGTGCAAAGAAAAATTTTTCTGGATCTGCAGAGTGGGTAATTTTCAACTGGTAGGAACTCTTACCTCACCCTCCTCATTCCCAACCAGGAAATCTACATCCCCTTCTATACCAAGTCACTGCAACATTCTGCAATACTCCATCATCTTTCCCAGTCATTGGTGTGATTTTACCAGTTTGTTCTCTTCATAGCAATTCCTACATATAGCAATTTCTAAGGTATTATATCTTATAATAACAATTTAGTTTGGGAAAACAACTACTAGCAACAGAATCACTGGCCCTGTTCAGCAGACAAGATATTTCTTTAATTTCTTTATCCTGTCAAGGGATATCAGCTGTGTTTTTTTAAAAAATCCATCATTGTTAAAAGTTGAGTCCTTGATGCTGAATTTAGCTTCAACTCAGTAGAAATAACTATTACCTTCAAGGCCGATTTAACAGTATGACAAGCAATCTTTCTTGTTTAACAAAGCATGCTGTCTCTGCCTGGAAAACCTACATGACTTGACATTTGTCCTCCCAGAGAAAGTGATGATACTTTGCAAACAGGCTTGGTAATGGGTCATACATAACGAAATAAAATGCCCATATGTATGCCTGAAAGTATCTAACCTCTTCCTTCGTTTATCAGTTGGCAATGTATGTTGCTGCAGTTGCAATCCACACTGGAAGGCATCCACTGCAATCAAGCTGAGTGATAGATGCTCAATCAAAAACTGACAGCCATCATCTCACACTCTGCTGAGATTCTAGGCATGGCTGGAAATAAATGTTGAAGCTTTCTTTTCTTTTAATAAAGTTTGTAACATGGATATGACAATTGGAGATGAGGTAAGATCTGGAGCCAATTGATACATCCAATCTTCTCTACAGCATGTATTTGTTGCTGAACTTTCAGCGCTAGGGACTTTCAAACTCTCTTAAGTTGAGCTTAATATTGGAAAAGATGCGAATGGTTTTGGAAGTGTACAAAGAAGTGTCAGGGAGGATTTACTGTCTATCAACATTTTGCCCCTTGGATGATCTAGCAGAATAGCTTTAGCTTTATTCTATACCAGAGAAATTTGGCAGTCCTTGCCACTGTCAGAAAATTCTGCCTTGGACAAACCCACAGCAGACATACCACTCTGTTACCCTGAGCAAACTGCAACTCCTCAGAATTCTGTTTACTGGCAGAGAAATTGGGGGTGTGGGGGTGAATAGTCCAATATTTACGTAATTGTTGCAGTGGTGGGCTCTCAGTCTTTTAGTGCATTGCCTACTAAGAAGAGAAGAAACAATTTGTAACAACAGTTGAGATAGAAGAAATAATAAATAGACTGAATAGAGCGTACAAGGCCAGTACACTCCAGATCTCAGTATCAGATATAATAAAAATAGTCATTGCCGTTTCTTCAGATTCTGTTTGTTTTTCATTCTAAATATTATGCCTCTAACTCATGCAGCAGTCATGACCTGCAGCTGTTTTTCCTGTCACCATCATTAGAGTTATTATGAGCATGGCTTTCAATTTTCTTGATTTTCTTCTTGCAATCCCAAATCACTAAATATCTTTTGGGTACTAGTTGCAATTATCTAAGATGTTACTTATTCCACTATCACACTTTGGCCTTGCAGCCATGTCCAGTTTCCAATAACTGAGATGTTTCATGACCCAAGTCAGAATAGAGATGGGGAGAAAGTTGCAGGCTGTAGTGGTACTGGAGAAGCAGTTTTGTTTCTTAATATATTATATTTTTATTTAATCTTATTTAATATAAACCATCCAAATAAAACAAAATAAATTGCCATTTTTAATCAATTAAAATTCAAATTATAACATTATTGTGAGGGACATTTTAGCAACATATGCAGCAGAAACACATTTTTATTGTTTCGTTTTCTTTTTATTGTCAATGGCTACCAAACAAAACCAGGACATTTGGTACTAATGGATCTTATAAGCACAGGATCCAATGATTAAATAAAATTTGGGGAAGGTAGCTACTTAGCTCTTATTATATAAAAGGATTTTAGTGATATTTAAAAAGAAAATCTAGTAAAATTCAATGAGAAGGTAGGTGGGTATGAATTTCATACCACTTTACCCTTGCTAGTTTCTTTGTATCTTTATAACTGCGTTTTTCAAACCTGGCAACTCTAAGACCTGTTGAGACCCAGCATAGGAATTGGTCCATAGACCTTAAAGTTGCCTAGTCTGAAAAAACACTGCTTTAGAATATAACTATAAATTCTGAGCAAAAGGGGGGAAGAGACTTATTTGATGCTATTACAAGCTTATTCCCTATGCTGCTCTACCACATTTCACATATAGATTATTGTATAGCTTATAGGGATGTGGTTCACCCTGACTATAAAAGAGTAAAAAATGGCATATTAATTCTTGGAGGCTTTCCAGCTGTAGATCCTGTAAGCAAGAAATCTACCATATTTAAAAATAATAAATGGTAGAGCACTTAATGAAAGACTAATTGGAAAAAAAGGCAAATACTGTTGAATTGCTTGCTCTCTGCAAGCATACATCAGATTTGGTGATTTTTCGGAAAAGCTGATGAAGGAACATAGACTTTCTGGTGGTTTGCTTTAAGTTATAAATACTAAGCATTTTTTATCTTATTTATTTATAAATTAAGAGAAATCATAAAGGAAACTAAATCCTGCCATCCTGAAAAGTACTATCATCCGTAATTTACAAAAGTATCAATGAAATCTTTAAAGAAATAGTAAAGAGCCAGAAACAGCTGGAGAGAAAATGTGGGTCAAACTAGCTGTGTGGAATAACAATGTATAAGATGGAGGGGAATTGCCTCTTTATATTTCTCTGCCCAGCCTAATTATCCTATTAGAGCCAGTTTGGGGAAGAACTGCGTAACAGCAGAGTGGTGAATATTTGTTTCCTCTAAAGTATATGAGTGATACTTGGGTGACTCAGTCAGTCAGTTATTCATCCATCCATTTAATTATCAGCTGAAGCCAGCAAAGGTAGATTCAAAATGACAGTCCCATCACATATTCTGAAAGCGGTCAAATACTGGAAAGATTCAGCTGGCCCAAAGAGAAATACTGGTTTTTCCCCCCCTCTCTTCTGCCAATTTAGCCATGTTTTAGATGAGGAACAGGAGCAGAAGACAATGAAGCAATTAGCTATACTGCAGCTGTGATATGAGGAAATTTCAAATGCTTCTTGGAGAATTTCACAGCAGGGACCAGTTTCCTTAGCAACAACTCTAATAGCTGTTAAGGTAGAAATTAGACAATAAAAGGAATGAGTAATTCAGTTATTAGTTAAGTGCATGTGCTAAATATATTTCTAAACTATGAAATAAAGAACACTCATTACTTCCTTCATGTAAACAACTTGACAAATCTATGGTAGAACTTTTCCCCCCCAATAATATATCTAAGCATCTTGACATAGATAACCAACAGAACTGGATTCTATTGCAATACCATCAAAACATTCAATATTTTGAATACTCTGAATGTTAGGTAACTTGGAATTAAATTTTAAAAAATCCTGATGTAATTTATTTGTATTGCATTTTTATATCAAATTTAGGGACTGTGTGACTGTGATCTCACTTAGAGAATGATATAATTTAATATTAAATAAGATTAATGCAAGCAGAAAAAAACCATGAAATTATGAGATCAGCCTTCAATGACTTTCAACTACTAAAGTTCTACTCATGAATTCCATATTTATATAGAGACAATATCAATATATAGAGGCATGCTAGATATATAGAGATATAAGTTTGCAATCTTAGGTAATCCGAGGTAAAAACTGCAAATAGATACTATTTTTACTGTACCCTCCCCATACTAACCCTATAGAAAGTGATTACCCAGAAAGCAATAAATTAATCAGAAGACACATTAATGCCTCTCTAGTGAAATCTATTTCAGTGAATGCTATAATAGATGGATGCACTTGATCTTGGAATCTAAGCAATACATGGACAGCAACTTCTGGGGTTGCCAGAGCTGAATATACACTTTAAGATCAGGGGCAGCTATCTCCTGAGGCATTCAATAAAATAGATTCACTGGAACACTGGTAATCCTCAAGTTACAATCATTTGTTTAGTGACCATTCGAAGTTACAATAACACTCAAAAAAGTGATTTATGACCGTTTTTCACACTGTTGTAACATCTCCATGGTCACATGATCAAAATTCAGACACTTGGCAACTGTCATGAGAACACTTTCTTTTTTCAATACATTTTTTATTTTTATTTCTTTAAATACATCTTTGGGTGAACAGTGTGGTTCCAGGTCTTTAACATTTTAAAGCAAACATGACCATAATTACATATTCCAACTATTAACTTTTTTATCTGATTTCATATTATTACCTATTACCATTTTTTTCATTCATTATTCTCATATGCTACTTTATATCAATCTCTACATTCTTGATATCATTTTTATACATATTCTTGTGATAATCAGATTTGCAAATTTTATCAAATTATATCATTCAATTAATCATTCCTAAATTCATCTTAATTTATATTATCCAATATTTATCCCCTTTTTCATATTAATTTTGCCACCATTATATATTTAAAACGAAGTCCCTCTCTAATCTCATTACATTACACGAATCATACTTTCCATCTTTTTTTTCATTTAACAAATTATATATTCTAATAACAATGTAATCATTTTTATCTTTTACCATATACATATATGTTCTCCATCAGGTTCCACATGGCATTTCCTTCCCCATACTATCGTATGGGTTTTCTTGTATATTCCTTAAACAATTATATATCTTAAATAATAATCCCATAGTAAATTCTTATTTCCATATTTATTCCAATTAAATGTTAATCCTTGATTTATTCTAGTTAATATTTTATATATCTTTAATAATAATTTTATGATAAGTATTAATTTCAGATCTATCAAAATCAATAATTACATATCTTAACTAATAAAACAGCCATTCATGTGGAATCCTTATCCTTCCCTTCTTCAACCATCATCTCTTACACTCCTTACTATGTTACTTATGTTACTTACTCCTGGCTTGGGTTCATTTTTTCTCTTACTCATTCCTCCTTTCGCTATTGTATTCCACTGTTTCTTTCTCTGGATATTTGGTTTTACCCCTACCCTCTCCAAATCTTCTTTCTGTAGTTTCCTTTCCTGTTACTTTACTTTCAAAATATTCTCCCCTTGATTTATTACATCAATCATCAACATTTTAAATTTGATTTCCTTTTTGTCCTTTTGTTTTATTTGTTGCTCTCTTTGCCCTGTTTCTCTTTTGTTTAACTCCTCCTCCTCCTGCATCCCTTGTTCTTCTGTAGTTTGCATCGCCATTTCTGAATTTTCTTCCATGCTCTGTATTTTATTCCATAAGTCCAAGCTTCTGTTTATCATTTCTTTTATAGTTTGAAGTTTCAACACTATTTCTTTTCATATTTCACTCATTTTTATTTTACTGATTTTATTTTTGTGTCCCAATATCCAATTGTCCTGCAGTCTTTATTTAAACCAGCATTATTCTTCGATCTATAAGTCCAATCTCCTTAAGTCTTTATTTCCCAAGTTTATTCAGTCTATTCCTTTTCAAAAATCCAGGGGTAGTATCTTCATATACTCCTCCACTGTTTTAATTTTAATGTTCCAATTTTCTAGGATCTTGTAATACAGTTCCTTTTATTTTCTTTTATATTCACACTTTAAATAGGTCATAAGGTTTAAGGGATCTACAGGATTTTTTTAACAGCAGGTGGCACGCTTATTCTAGTTTTCACTTTCCACCTTTTCTTCTGTTTCTTTAAACTTCATCAGATTTGCCAATGTTTTCAAATGTTAGCTATTATTTTCTTTTTTTTTTCACAGTTGATTTCAGCATTTTAAGTAATGCCTATCCAATGCCAAATCCTGTACAGTCACCAATTCCAATTTTATGTTCTTTTTTTATAAAAGTTTTCTCTTTGAATTATTTCCCTTCTATTTAAGTTTTAAAAATTAAATTCTTTATATTTCCCAAATTCTTCTCTAACTTTAAAATCTCCGCCAGTCCAATTCTGAGATCTCTTTCCTGTTATTTTTATCGGAGTTACCTTTTGTAGCTCAACATATTTTCACCCAGTCCACACACCATTCACTGCTTCTTTGCTCCAGCACAGTCTTAGGTTTTCAGATTGCCTCCCGTCTTCATGGCAGCCATTTTGGCTACTGCTACAGCTCGTCTTCAGAGGGGTTTTTCCTTGCCAGGGAGGAGAGATGCGACTCTCCTGTATCTGTCAGGTGGTCCTCCTTTCTTCTCCCCTTTGGGGTGGTTCTGGTCCCAATTGGGACCCTCCAATGAGTAGAGCTCAGGATGAAGCCGCGGATGATTGTGGACCTCGCTCCAACTGCGATGGAGGTACAGCCAGAAGTGATCACTTTCTGACAAGCAGATTCAATGGGGAAGCCAAATCCAATTAACAACTGTGTCACTAACTTAACAACTGCAGTGGTTCACTTAACAATTGTGACAAGAAAGTTTACAAAGTGGTGCAAAAACTCATTTAACAACTGTCATGTTTAATAGTGGAAAATTTGGGCTCAATTGTGATCATAAGTCAAGGGCTACCTACCTACCTATGTGCCAGGTAATGGAGAACTCTATGTCTGATACTGTTTCCATCAGCAAGGAATGATTCATAAATAAATGTACATTTATTGGCTTTGTGGCACTGTAAGTTAGACTATCAAGATTCCTTTTCTTCTCGTCATTGCTGTCCTACTTAAAGCATCCCCTTATAATAATCCAAAGCAAATGAGGTTCATGTAGAAGATGTTACTCTTTTAAGGACTCTTCTGAAGTCAGTACAAACACTTCATTATATCTTATTCCTACAACAACTTGTACACCATACTTATTTTACACAGATAAAATATTGGTATTATTGAGAAAATGCAGCTGAGGTGAAATAATTTCAAATTAATTTAGTGTAAGTAAAATTCATCTAGGGCAGGGCTGTCAAACTTGTGTCATAATGGCAGCATCACATGATGTATTGGGACTTTTTCCCCCTTTGCTAAACCAGGGAGGGGCAGGACCAGCACATGATGCATCTGGCCCGTGGGCCGTGAGTTTGACACCCTTGATCTAGGGAAAAAAGGTTCAGTTAACATATGCACAGAAACACATCTACAATTTCTTCACCACTACCAAGATTATACTCCAAATCCTGTTTACTCATGATTTTAGAGACAACAGATTCTTTCAGGACAGATCTTTATTATGCCATCCTCCTCCTTCATTCAAGGATTTGAGGGATTGAGATGATATCCTCTTCACCTTTTAAGCTTCCTTTGAAAAGTCATTAAATGATTCAAAGTGCAGAGTATGCAAAAAGGCAGATGAAACAGTAGATACTCAGCGTGGGCAAGAAGATCACAAACTGATTATAAACAACAATATAATACAGAATGATTCATTGAAAGATCTGTAAAAATCATCATTTGTCAGTAATGAAAACTTTCAGTGTGGAATTTTAAAACTAGTTGAAAATGATTAGGGTAAAATATTCTGAGATTTCCAAATACAAACTGATAAAGACTCGGCTCATAACACACAAGACTTAAGTGTGGTTGCAAAGAGGAAAGACTATGGTGTAAATTGGCCATGAAGGTCCCAGTGGTTATCAGCCCACTAAGTGCAATACCACAAAATCTAAAATGGAACGTATAAAATTGCAGCCCAGGCAACAGTGTGACAAGAGACCTCTCAACCCACAGAAGGAATGGGAGTATAGAAAGCCTCTCAGAAGTGACCCTCCCTAGTTCTGAAGAAAGTAAAGGCTGGGGAAGTGGGAGGTGCTGGTGCACTTGCAAGATTCTGTTACTGTAACATTACAGTAAGGGTTAAAGTTAATACTCATGATTTTAGTTTCTTGTCTGGATTACCTCAAAGGGCTGACGTTCGTTGATGGGAAATACTGACCGGTAGGCTCCTATCCTGAACTCTCTCTTTACTCATATTAACAATACATTCCAAAATGTAATGTAATAAATTCAAACTCTAGGATTATTAAAAGGAATATCTGAATCTCAAGTATTCTGATACTACATAGAAACAATATCAAAATGCACCAGAAGGGATGCTCTAGCATGGCAGAAAACACAAAGCTATAAGTATTCCTTTGGGAGATTGATTGACAAATTCTCTGTCAGAGGAGAACAACATATTCTTTTAGCAAAATTGTGACATGAAAGACAGGCATAATGCCTTCTCTCCCTTCAGGGTTCCATCGCCATATTGACATTGCTAATGCCACTAGCCCTACGATATTGCACCATCTGCATAACTCCTGGATATTTGTTTGGGCTCCACTAGCATAATTGAATCTTTTTCTTTCAGATTGCTAAGAATTGCATTGTGCAATAATTCACAAATATAGAAAAGAAAGAAGCAAGAGTTTCATTGCACCAAAAAAAAAACCCTATCAGATTTGACACTCAAATATATATATATAAATTGGCCCTCTGGATATTTATGGACGTTGCACAAAATGATTTGGTTCTCAAAAACCATTACCTTAGTTTTATCACCATGATAGCTGGTGGGAAAAACTGAAGTCTTTATTCCGATGGCCTAAAGATTTTTGCATAATGTTCCCAATTTTATTTTAATATCCACCAGAGTGGACTACCTGAAAGCCATTCTCTTAGTGGCATATCAGATATGGAATGCCAAAATCTGAGCTACCACTAGATGGAAGCAAAGTGTTTTCTGAATCTGCAAAATCCAAACCACTGGATGGGAGGAGGGGAGGATGGGAGATAAAACTGACAATTCTTCATAATCAGAATGGAGGAAAGTGAGAACAGTGAGAAAGCTGAAGAAACTGCCAAACACAGAATTGGGAAAATGCCTAAACTATGAACGTTGTCAAAGATGGTGGGAGGGAGGGAGGGAGGGAAGCAACAATTTCACCACAGATTCTACAAGCTATATAACAATATTAAGAGATATTTAATGAGAAAAATCATCCTTCTCTGAGAGTATATAATGGAAACAGAATGAATCTGAAGGCTTCAGAAACTTAACAATTACTTAGGATATATATTATACTCAAATATCCTTGTAAGACTGAGGACAAACAGAGTTATGATTTCCATAGGACTGATCCCTCAAGGAGAAAGCCAATCTTCATAGGGTGGTTTCTTATATCTTCCTTCCAGAATATCTGCTGATACTGCATTCACTCATTTGATTTTTTTAAAAAGCAACTCAACATAGAACTAATCCTGGACATTTCTTTGTTCTTATAAATGTGCTCATTTAAGCACACTTATTGTAATGTGTATGTATGTTTGTATGTATGTATGTATGTATGTATGTATGTATGTATGTACATACATGTAAATATTTAAAAAGGATTGATATGCACTATCTGGACAGCACAATTGTTGAGAATAGCAGAGGAGGGGGAGGGGGAGAGGAGGAGGCGGAGAATGATGACAATTACTATCTCTGTTACCTTACAGATAATCATTCACATTCACAGAAAGAGAGAAAAATCTAAAACAATGCAACTTTTTGTGATTGACTTGAGATTTTATCCTTTCCTATCATGTCTCAGTGATTTTCCAGATCTTTTGGTACTGCATCAAATGTGCCAACCATTATTGATATCACTGCAACTATCTTTTTCTGCATTCACTTGATCTATATTTGTTAAAATGCTGGCCACAGAATGGCCTCTTTTGCCATTTTTGCCTTCACAGCACCAGCTGCTCATTCTGAGTACATCTTTAGTTACACTGCTTTTCAATACACCTTCCTTTATTAGATCATATAGTTTATCTTCCTAGCTACCCGTAGTATATTCAGCTCTGGTTCTTTTTGCTTCTTCAATTGTTTGCTGCACTTGCAGCATTCCATTCATAGCAAGAGCAACCTGTCAATATCACTACATGGGTGTAGTGCACAATTGATCATCACTATTTTCCAAGACTTTAATCTGGGGTTTTTAGCTCAGCTTGTGTCCAGAGTATTGAGGAAACAAAACTGCCCAAGGTTGTATTTCCACTGTTAGGCTTGGATTTCAGGAAATAGTTTTTGAATATACTGGCTTTGACTTTAATATGTCTAATGTTATTCACTAGAAATTTGTAACTATCCTTTCATGCAAGATTTCATAATTTATTTCCAACTAGCCTTTCAATTCCATCCATTTTAATCAATTTTTGCTTATTTACCATTAATGATGAACTTTTATCTAATTGAAAATCCTCAACTGTTGATTATAATATTTCCTGAGGACTGTACTAAGAATGAAACAATTTTGATTCTGCACACAATATAAGAGACACAATAGAAATATAAAAAGGAGGAAATTCCCCCTCCCCCCTCAATCCATCAAACTCATATGGCTGATGCAGTGTGGATAACATGATGGAAGATTTACATATAAGCAGCTTGAGCTCTAAGAGGAAAAGCAGGATAAAAATATAATTTTCCTGGTTTTCTATAATTTCTATGATATATACCACAGTCTTTTACTCAACTCTTCACAACTACAGAAAACAAACCAACTTTCTGATCAAACAGAAAATACATTAGAAATACAGAAATGATTTATTTCTACTGATTTATAATCAGCCTAGAATTTTTTTCATAAATGCAGATTCTGCATAAATCAAGCTCAAAGTGTTCAAAGTTTTAATGAGCTGTGTGTGTGAATGAGACATATACACATGTATAGCCCCTATTTCATTAACTGAAGTAGTTCTTGGCTGAAATGAAGCCAATTAATGGGTGCTGCCATTCTCCTATGACCACCATAGCAACAGCAATAGCCTTATATACTGCTCCATAGTGCTTTGCAGCCCTCTCTAAATGATGTACAGAGTCAGCATATGGCCTCCAACAATCTGGGTCCTCATTTTACTGACTTTGGAAGGATGAAAGACTGAGTCAGTTTTGAGCCGGTCCAGACAGAACTCCTGGCAATGGGCACAATCAGCCTGCAATACTGCATTCTAACCACTGTGTGCACCACCATGGCTTCTGAGAGGCTCAGATGATAACTGACACAGGCAGAAGAAGAACATAGAGACACAAACTATTAATTCACAGGAATGACAGAGATGCATGCTGCTGCTTCTATTATTTCTGAAAAGGCCTGCAGGAAGACTTCAAGGAAATCTAGGGAATGGAGAGAAATAATCTAATTGGGAATATCACCTGCCTTGGCCACCTCCTATACAGTATTTTTACCCAGAATTCTTAATGCAATTCCCCAATGTCCTCTTTGTTATTGAATGAAATGTTTCCTGATATTTAATCCTTCTGAGAAAAGACAGAGTACCAGCAGCATCCATAACCACCAATGATGCTGTCAAAATGTTGAAGTGTGTGATTATGCCACCAAGTATAATCACACTTACTTTCTTATACTGTATCTGATGCAAATCACAAGCCATAGTGTGATCTCATAACACACACTTGCTGTCATTTTCTCCTATGGCAAGGCTTTACTCAGCCTAACATCTTCCAGATCTGTTGGGACATTAAATCTCCAGTTTCCTCATCTTTGAATTCTGAAATTTTAATCTCAGTGCAACTAGAGTGTGTTATTTAAGGATCAAACTCTTGCAGTTGATGAACAGATTCCTTCCAAAGTGAAGGTCTGATTCAGGGAATGTAAAAGTTCCTGGTACATAACTAAGCCTCTCGATAGATCTGAGAACACTTTTTTTAATCATAGGCTTCTATTTTTTTCCAGGTCTTTCGTTTCTCATAATTTTGAAATATTCAATATATTCCCAGTAAATGCTCCCTTTTTATATTAAAAAAGCTAAAAGAATTGAAGCTTAACTCAAGAAGAAGAGAGAAGGTAAGTAATCCAGAATGTTTTACTTTAGTTATGCATGGCAATAAATTGGGCTCCAGCACGAGTCCAAAGCCTGGAAGAGTAAACCTTTGGAAATCATGATGCTGACAAGAAATCCCCTTTCTTTCTTAGCTTCATCCATCCATCCACTGTCTTTCAACCATATGCCATTACTGCTGAAAACAATGCTTTGCATCTTTTGTTGAGCAAATTGAGTCGCCTCTGACTAGTCAAAGAGACAATGCAGTTGGCCATGGGTCTGCTCTTGAATTCTAAATAAGCTCTCTTTCTGCCTACTTTATCTCAGAGGAGCTTAAACTGAAATTTCAGACAGCTCACTGAAATGTTGGCATGGCAACACCAAAGAGAAAAGCTGCATTCAGATGAGGAATGGCAACAGCTTGCTTATGTAGATGGTTGTTTTCATTGTTTCAGTTCTAACTCGGAACGTATTATATTTCTATGATTCTAGAATGGCTACTTATTAACCAGTGGTGGGATTCAATGTTTTTTACTACCGGTTCTGTGGGCGTAGCTTGGTGGACGTGGCAGGGGAAGGATACTGTAAAATCTCCAGTCAGAGGTGGCATTTGCCAATTCTCCAAACTACTCAAAATTTCCGCTACCAGTTCTTCAGAACTGGTCAGAACCTGCTGAATACCACCTCTGATATTAACCCTGCACCATAGGTGTTTATAACTAATCAGAGAAATGAGGCAGTAAGTGAGATACCCAACAATCTTTTTAATTTCTGATGGCTTTCAAGAAATAAAAATTGGACAAATGTAGATGCCTTTAGTAAAAATTGAGTTTATAAAGACGATAACAAAATAGCAGAGGACTATAATATCTTACCAACATCTTCTGGAAATATGAATTTCCTAAAAGTCTATGGCTACCAATAAAGAATAAGGAACAAAAAAAAAGCGAGTGAAACAAAAAAAGTAATAAAATCTCTTGAGTCAGTTTCATTCAAAATAGAACTATTCCAGGAATGAATGTATTGCCTGTCAACAAAAATATGAATAAAAAATGTAGCAATTTTTCTAGCTAACTGTTTAAACTTTGTTTTGCTATAAACTAAAAAGAATCCTTTATTTCTGAAATGATAAATGGAAAGTGAATCCCCTCTCAACAAAATTATAAAAATTATTTCTAAAATATTTTTAGAAATCAGTTTCTTATAATAATTTAATGCTTAAATTTGTATATACATTTATGAATTATTCTGCAAACACATATAAATTCAGAAATCATATTAAGTCATGGCTTCTGTTAAATTGGATTTCTTAATCCAGGGACATGAAGCTATAAACATCTTCATTTAATTGGCTTTCATGCCTCTAGTTCCAACTTAATCTAGTTCCAACGGTATCTAAATAAACAAGAACAAAAATTAAACAATATTTTATAATACACATCTATAGATTAGACTAGAGCCTCCTGCACTGAATTTATTAAATTCATTCATTGCTAACTGTTAGAGGAGCTAGAAAGAGAAAACCACTTCACATATTATCAAAACAGTAGAGTTACTACTGGCATCATATATCATTTGGACCTTTCACTGTGCATATTACAGATAGTCCTCACTTAATGACTGTAATTGGGACCAGAATTTCCACTGCTAAGCAACATGGTCATAAAGTAGATGTCACATGAACTATGCTGCTTAGTGATGGCAGTTGCAGCACTAACCTGTTTGTTGTTGTTAAAATGAATCCCACAATATTGTTAAGTGTGACAGCATGTGGTCACCATTTGTGATATCCTGTCAGTTTCCCATTGATTTCGCTGGCAGTAAAGGTTGCAAATGACCACCATATGACCACAGGACCTTGTGATGTCATAACTGCAAGCCAGGCACCAAGCACTTGGATTGTGATCACGTGACTGTGCAGAAGCTACGACAGCTACAATTACAAGGACTGATTGTAGGTATCACTTATGCAGCACTGTCATAGTAAGTTTGAACAGTCGATGAACAAATGGTTGTTAAGTGAGGACTACATGTACCACTTATTAAAAGTAACAAAAAAATAAAAATTATTAATTATCGTAGGGAAGCCTTCAAAAATAAAGAAAAGATTACAATTTGAATTGTTGAATTTTTAGATTTCTAACTAGCATTCTTCTGACTGTATTCATGGTCCACATCTAGTACTAACACGTCACTCAATTTTTAAACAACTTTAGAGACTGTTTAATCCATTGATGTTAATATCCTAAATGAATCCCAAATTATATCGGCACCATCAAATTGAGGACTAACCAATTTTAAGCCCTCTTTGATGAGTGACAATTTAAACAATACAATGCTATGGTTCGTGACTCAGAGGTGCAAATGGTGTGAGAGCAGGAAGGGGAATGTGCAACAGCCAATCTCAAACTTTCCAGAGGACGTCATCTCTAACATGGCAGGTCTGAAGAGAGATTCTACATAAACTCAACTAAACATTTAATTCACATTTAATTTTGGACCTGTCTCATGAATATAAAACTGACATGTTGAAGAATGTGGGACAGAGTGTGGGGCAGGATGCATTAAAGCTATATAACTCTTTAAAATTGATTCCAAACAATTGCTTAGGAATACATTTGTCAGTCAGTCAGTCAGTCTGTCTGTTTGTCTGCCTGCCTGCCTACCCGCCTGCCCATCCATCCATCCATCCATCCATCCATCTATCTATTGACGGCATATCATACACAGACTAGCAATATATATTAACATAACACCTAGATTAGTAAAACTAATAAAATATAAATGTTAAAAAGATCTATGTTCAAATATAGATAGATAGATAGAGATAGAGATAGATAGATAGATAGATAGATAGATAGATAGATAGATAGATAGATAGATAGATAGATAGATTTGAGTGTATATATAACAATATATGTGAACCATTTCACATACTCATCATTTATATGAAAATAATAATAATTAGGAACATAAACATAGTGTCTTTCTGAAACTTTTTAAAATTGTTGCATCTTTTCCCAGGATTATATGGCAGTAGTAAGAGACAGACAAAAACTCCAAGAAAAAAGAAAGGTAGTCCTTGACTTATGACCATTTGTTTAGCAACTATTTGAAGTTATGACAACACTGATTTAAAATTGGTCCTCATCCTTACAACTGTTGCAGTCCAATTCTTGCAGTCATATGATTGCAATTTGGATGCTTGTGCTTAAAATGTTTAAATAAATAAACATTTCACTTCAAAAATGTCATAAACATTTTTTAACAGCTATAAATAAGCATGAATTTTGCATTCTCAGACACTGACCACTGTGCAACTTATGATGAATTGCTATTACCAAGTAAATAAAAAATGGCTATATTATGGATCCACTTATATATTATATTTCTTCATTATACTATTTACAGTATATAAATCATCTTGCTTACATGAACAACTTTAATCCATATAATAGAGGGAGATACAGTTAAGAATTAATCCATTAATTGATGATCATCCCAGTTCTCTACATTGTAATTGAGGACTAGGCACTGTAATCTGGTCCAGACATTTATCAAATATTTACTACTAAATATATTCACTTTTAGAAGAAGTAAACCAATCCTTGTATCAAGTTTTATATTCACACTTTGTATCAGTATTAAGCATGTGTAAGTTTCCTGCAGATGTTAATAGGTGTTTTCTGATTCCTTCTGAATGGTGTCTACAAGTATAGATAAGCTAAAACATCTTTAATCCAAAATATAATTTTACAATATTCTTAAAATATCAAGCATGATTATTATATATATATATGCCACAATGTGAAGAAGTAAATATAATCTGCAACCGATAGTGGTACTGCTTTCATCCTTTATATGGATGAGAAGACGATTCTGACATTGGGAACATACCATATATTCATTTTATTCCCAAAATTTCAGTTTTGACAGACTTAATGAACAAAAACAAAATTAGGAATTTTACTGTATTAGTTACTCTTAGCTAACCAACAAGTCATTTTTGCCTAAATAAGTTGTTTCCTATTTATTGTTTTGTAAAATATCAACTGTAAAAGCATGGATCTTTAATATACAATGTTCTCAATTAATCATAAAGTACAAGCCTTTATTTTTCTAATCTAAACATGCCAATTAAACTTAATCATATGACAAATTTTGCAATGCTGCAGTAAAAACAGAATAAAGCATTGCCAAGCTTACCAGCACTGGATATCTAAACACCCTCACAGATATAGAAAGTTAGAAAGGATTTATAAATGGATTTATTTATTGTTTGTTTGTTTGTATAGTATATGTCACATCATATGCTAAATATGAATAAATAAATACATGATTGATTCCTAGAAGTAAGTAAGTAAATTAGAGCCACACTTCTGAATTCATCCAGCATTAAGTTTTTTGTTTTTTGTTTTACTATCACTAACAATTGGTGGAGGCAGCTTCACATTCTCAAATATCACAGTAGAAGAATATGAAACTAATGTTCCTAGAATAAACTAAACCTTTCAAGTTCACTATGGGAAAATTTCACTTACTGTCTAACTGTCAAATAAAAACTTGTATTATTAGAAGCCACTGAATCTGGTATAAAGATATTAGAATCCAGCCCATGCAGTAGAATCCATTTGTAGCAGAGGTGGTATTCAGCAGGCTCTGACCAGTTCTGGAGAACTGGTAGCAGAAATTTTGAGTAGTTCGGAGACCTGGCAAATGCCACCTCTGACTGAAGATTTTATAGCATCCTTCCCCCGCCATGCCCACCAAGCCACGCCCAAGGAACCAGTAATAAAAAAAATTGAATCCCACCACTGATTTGTAGCTACATATAAAGTCAGTTCACTTGGCCAAAGAATATCTATTTTCTGCCCTTGAACATTGTCTGTGTAAAGTACAAACTAACTATTCAAGAATGTATAGAGAATAGGGTGAAAAATCTGAAAAGTATTTTTTATTTATTTACATAAATACATAAATGTATTTGGTTTAATTGTTGCACTCCTCAAAGACCAGAACAAAAACCTGATTAAGCAAAAATAACAAGAGAATTGAAGACCCTGTCCAGAAGATGGTGCTACCTAACTACTCACTATGCACTCATGCTCCACTCTTCCATGAAGTAGAAGAATGATACCAGGATTAATGCCATCAGACATGGGCTACAAAAATCCAGGCAACCATTAGATGACTTCAAAGAGATGCAGAAAACTCTTAACCTTTTGCTGCCAATGATCATCACTACCTGTCATCAGCATTGTTACAATCCAGGTCTGGCAGCTCTGAGCTCCTGTTGAGAAGCCTTTTATTTATTGAAGATTTTTAGGGAATCACAGTCCTAAATGATAAAAACTTGATTTCATTCATAGAATATTATTTACATATTTAAATTATAAATAGTCCACTTTTCCTCAAATCAGGATGATATTTAAAGAATAACCGTCTTAAAACGTAACAAAGGACAATGTGTTGAAAAAAAATCAAGCCAAATTTACGAGATGTTAGATGACAATACTAATGCCCTAAATCTCTTCAAAATAAGTACAGAGCAACTTTGAGTAGCTGCTGTAATTTTATAAAGAGAAAACAGCTGATAAGTGAACTGATAGAGTGCAAGATGTAAAACCTTTTTATCTCTAATTGATCCCAAAATACAGTATTATGCTACTCAGTTCAGTCTTGGAGCTAAATATATTCTCAATTCTTGATGCTCGTTTTAAGGAAAGTAATGGTATTCTGCAATATTAAATCTGATTAGCTCATCTATATTCTACTTGATAGATACAATGTTATTTTAAAATAGGAGATCCTTCCCTCTTTTACATGGGCATTATCGATGTAATAGGGCTGGTTGGGCATGGTGGCTAGGAATTGAAGTTGCAAATGGTGGACTTCACAATCTTCAATATTTTGCAGATATTGTCAAGAGAGATGAACCAAAGAAAAATAATAAATCAGTGTTGAGAGGTTAGATACAAAAACATATTGCGACCAGCAAGAAGAAGCATTCATCTATGGCCCATAAAATGCTTCTTGAACTATATTTTTTGTTTGATTTATTTAAAATAATCATATACAATGAAATTGATGTTTCATCATATGGCATCATATTACTTAGACTTTTAAATGCAATGTGCCAATATGCTTGAACGGAAAATTAAATTATCTTTAAATTATCCATTGGATGATATTTAATTTAAAAAATTAAATTAAACATCATCCAATGGATAATTTAAAGATCATTCAATTTCACTAGAAAGAATTTCAATATATTCATAAAGAAGAGTCTACTGCAGGATATGAAAATGACTTCTCCCTAAATCACTCTTCCATGGAAAAATAAATCTGTCATGTCAGTCATAAAGCATTTAAACAGAAGAATGTTAGTTAAATTGTAAAAGAATATTGGAAGATGAGAATGTGAAGAACAAGCCTCAGAAGGGATCCTCCCTAGATTTGGGAGAACAAAGGTGAAGGAAGAAAAGGGTGCCTTGAGACTTGCAAAATTGATGTTAGCCTTGGAGGAAGTGCAGAAAAGAAGCCGATTACGATTTACAGGTAGTCCCCAATTTACAACCATTTGTTCAGTGACCATTTAAAATTACAATTGCACTGAAAAAAGAGACATATGACCAGTTTTCACATTACAACCTTGGCAGCATCCCCATGGTCATATGATTAACATTTAGGTATTTGGTAACTGGCACATATTTATGACAGTTGCACTGTCCTGTGATCAAGCGATTACCATTTGTAATCTTGCCAGATGGTTTCTGACAAATACAAGTCAGTGGGAGAAGCCAGATTCACTTAACAACTGCAGTAATTCATTTAAAACAACTGTGGCAGAAAGGTAGTAAAATGAGGCACAACTCACTTAATAACTACTTTACCTAACAACAGAAATGTTGGGCTCAATTGTTGTCATTAAGTAGAGGACTACCTATACTAGTTTTATATTTATTATAAGATTGCATTAAAAGAATTTTGCATGCTTGAAAGGACCTCTCCCCTTCCTTACTTTTACGCTCCGAAAAGGGCACAAAATAAAAAAGGAAGTCCCTTCTGAGGTGTTTTCTCCACCACCGCCCCTCTTTCAGTCTCAGAATTCATTGATCAGGTCAGTCTGTTGACTTGGCCAGGACTCCCCAACCCTTGGGACGCAGTCCACTACCAGCCTAGAGCCATTCAGAACCATGCCACAGAAGTGGCGGGCAAGCACACTCCAATTCCCACTCGTGCAAGCAGCGGGTGAGCATCTGCACACGCACCCCATTTGTGCAAGCAGTAGGCGCCCATGCCCACTGCTCATGAAAATGGAGCTGCAGACATGTTTGTACAATTGAAACTGCATATGTGCATGCTCATGCAAATGGAGTTGCATGTGTGCACACACTTGCCCACCGCTCACATGGAATCATTCTCTCTCTCCTTCCCCTTCAGCCTGCAAAGGCAGAAAGGTTGGGGAACTCTGGTCTAGGCCACAGCTTTTCCTCCTTTCTCCCAAAGTCATTCCCACATACCATAACAGTCACAAACAAACTCATGTGGGAAATATGTGAAATAAATTTCCTTTGCACTACCAAGTGCTTCTAAAGTTGGGATTTTACTGGCTACAGAAAACATCACTGGCTACAGCAAACCTCCTTCCCAGGCAGAAGGAAATCAACAACTAGCAGATGACCTGAATGTGTTTTACTGCAGGTCTGAAAGGAAACTACAGCCACCTATCTCCACAATGCCCATCTCAAACACACCAACAACAGCCAAGCCTCCTACAATGAATAATTTCTTTGTTCGCTTTGAAGTGGAGACATCAGAGACAGATAAAATACAACCACTAGCCAATTGTAGCCCCCACCTCATTGTGGAGGAACAGGAGGTGAGGTGTATTCTGAGGGCTGTGGACCCTAGAAAGGCTGCCAGTCCTGACGGTATCTCTGGCTGTGTGCTTAAAGATTGTGCTGATCAGTTGGCTGGAGTCTTTACCAGGATCTTCAATCGGACTTTATCCCAGTCCACTATTTCATCTTGTTTGAAGGCTTCCACCATTGTTTCGCTGCCAAAGAAGTTCCCTATCAATAACCTCAACGATTACAGACCAGTGGCACTCACTCCTATCATCATGAAGTGCTTTGAAAAATTGGTCTGCTGGCACATCATTTCTGGTCTTCCACATACATTTAATAAACACCAGTTTGCATACAGAAGAAATAGATCTACAGAGGACGCTATAGCCATCACTATTCACACTGCTCTGACTCATCTAGAACAGCGGGGGAGCTATGTGAGGATGCTTTTTGTAGATTTTAATTCTGCATTTAACACAATTCTTCCACATAGACTAGTGTCTAAACTTCTGGACCTTGGACCTTCTCATTCAATCTGCCTTTGGATTATGGATTTCCTGTCTGGCCACTCACAGAGGGTCAGATTAGATAATCATATCTCTTCAGCTCTTATTTTTAACATTGGTACACCACAGGGTTCCATGTTGAGTCCCTTATTCTATACTCTTTAAGTGCATGACTGCCTTCCCACTCATACTAGTAATACTATTGCTAAATTTGCAGGTGATACAACAGTGGTGGGACTCATCTCCGGGGTGTGGGGGATGAGTTTGCCTACCAAGATGAGGTGGACTGGTTGCTTTCATGGTGTGGAGACAATAACTTGGTTCTCAACACCAATAAGACCAAGGAGCTTATAGTGGACTATAGAAGGAACAGATCAGACCTCCAGCCCTTGCTTATCAATAGAGACCGAGTGGAGCAAATGGCCAGTTTTAGGTTTCTGGGTGTTACCATAAAAGCGGATCTGACCTTGAGTGCTCACATTGCAGCACTGGTCAAAAGGGGCCAGCAGAGATTATACTACCTGAGACTTCTCAGAAAACCACAACTGAATGAATGCTGGTGACCTTCTACTGCTGCACCATAGAGAGCATCTTAACTTATTCCACCTCTGTATGATTTGCCAATTGCACAGTGGCAGATAGGAAAGCACTCCAGAGGGTTACTGTCATTGCCCCAAAGATCATTGGTTGCCCTCTCCCCTCTTTGGAAGAGCTTAAAGCTCCCGCTGCCTTAAGAAAATTCAAAACATTCTCAAAGATCCATCTCATCCTGGGAACTCCTTTTTTGAACTATTACCATCTGGCAGACAGTACAGAATAATATAAACAAGGACAAACAGGCTGAAAAACAAGCTTCTATCCCAGGGCAGTAGCTCTTTTGAATTCTACTGTATAGTGCAGCGTTGGGGGTTTCGGTTCAATGTGTAGAGTGTGAAGGATGTGTGTTTGTGTTTATTTTCATGGTCATGATGTGCACTGAAGATGGTGTTTGATTTCGTTGTACGAGGTGCAATGACAATAAACTAAACTAAACAACTGGCCTCAAGCCATTGGGTTCACAACCTCTGGTGATCACTGAAAAAAAGTGCAAGATCTATTTCACAGACAAAAACCAGGAAAAGCACCAGGGCCAGACAAGATAACTCCTTCTTGCTTAAAAGTCTGTGCTGACCAATTGGCCTCCATCTTCACCCAAATCTTCAACAGATCACTAGAGATGTGCTGTGTCCCTTCCTGCTTCAAATGCTCTACTATCATCCCAGTGCCAAAGAAGCCCTCCATCAAGGAACTGAATGACTACAGACCAGTTGCTCTAACATCTGTAGTTATGAAAATCTTTGAAAGGCTTGTGCTGTCCCATCTGAAAACCATCATGGATCCGCTGTTAGATCCCATGCAGTTTGCATACCGAGCAATAGATCGACAGATGCTGCTGCATTACATCCTTCAACACCTTGAATCTCCACATACCTACGCAAGGGTCCTCTTTGTAGACTTCAGTTCAGCATTCAATACCATCATTCCAGACATTCTTCTAAGTAAATTAAACCAACTAGCGGTACCTGAACACACTTTTAAGTGGATCATAAGCTTCCTAACAGACAGGAAGCAGCAGGTGAAGCTAGGCAGCTGATACCTGTACAATTAGCCCAGGGGCCCCTCAAGGCTATGTGCTATCTCCACTTCTCTTCTCCCTATATACCAATGACTGCATCTCAAACGATCCACCTGTAAAAATACTGAAGTTTGCTGATGACACAACAGTGACTAGTCTCATTTGAAACAATGATGAATCCGCATACAGGCAGGAGGTTATACAACTTGCCTTGTGGTGTAACCGGAACAATCTGGAACTGAACACACTCAAAACCGTAGAAATGATGGTAGACTTTAGAAGAAACTCTCCCATACTATCACCTCTTACAGTACTAGACAACACAGTATCAACAGTAGTAACCTTCAGATTTCTAGGTTGTACTATATCACATGACCTAAAATGGACACCTAACATCCAAAACGTCATGAAAAAAGCACAACAAAGAATGTTCTTTCTGCGCCAACTCAGAAAGCTCAAACTGCCCAAGGAGCTGCTGATACAGTTCTACAGAGGAATTATTGAGTCTGTCATCTGCACCTTTATAACTGTCTGGTTTAGTTCTGCAACCCAACAGGACAGACACAGACTTCAGAGGATAATTAGGACTGCAGAAAAAACAATTACTACCCACCTACCTTCAGTCGAGGACCTGTACACTGCACGAGTCAAAAAAAGGGCTGTGAAAATATTTCCAGACCCCTCACATCCCAGACATAAACTGTCTCAACTCCTTCCCTCAAAACGACGCTATAGAGCACTGCACACCAGAACAACTAGACACAAGAATATTTTTTTTTCCTGAAAGCGATCACTGCTAAACAAATAATTTCCCTCAACACTGTTCAACTATTACAAAAAGGTAGTTCTATTGGAGTTCTGTAGCATGATTAGAACAGTGCATGCTATTACAAAGTCTGTACTACTATTACTGTTAATCTTCTCATCACTCCTTATCACCCATCCCCTTCCACTTATGACTGTATGACTGTAACTTTGTCACTTGTACCCTTACTATTTATATTGACTGTTTCCTAGTTTGATTTGATTGCTTATTGTACCCTATGATTATCATTAAGTGTTGTACCTTATGGTTCTCAACAAATGTATCTTTTCTTGTATGTATACTGAGAGTATTTACACCAAGACAAATTCCTTGTGTGTCCAACCACACTTGGCCAATAAATAATTCTATTCTATTCTATTAAACAATCTACGTGGAGTCACAGTAGCAGAGGATGTATGTTATAGTTTTGAATTGTTATTGCTATATAATTAAGACAGCATGCACTGTTCTAATCATGCTACAGAACTCCAATAGAACTACCTTTTTAAAAAGTATACTTAATCATAAACTCAAAATCGTATTACAAAACATAATGCCCTGAAGACATACAATGGAATGTGTTAAGAAGAAAATAAACTTTGCATGGATAGCCTTGGTAAAATGGCACTAAAGAGGGACTCTAGACTCACCATGTGACAGCACTTTCACAATGCTACGTACAACCTACACATACACAGATCAAGTCAAACATGCACCCATCATTATAAAATAGTGCAGGCAGAAAAGACCTATTGATACAAAACTGCAGCCACTTTAATAGTAATAAAACTACTTGAGGAAGAGTACAGGAGACTAAGGCTACCATACCCACCAACCCAAAAGTCATCATCTACAATTGTTCCCCTGTCCTAGTTTCAGCTGAAACTTCCTGACAAGTTACACTATGATTCATTGACAGCTTGCTCCAATAAAAATAAACTAAGATTAAATGTTATTTCCAATTATAAAGAAAATGCAAGGAAATAATACAGAAAAAACTTCCCAGCGGGGGGATATTTTACTGTTTTTCAAATATATACCTAACTAGTTTTCTATAAGGAGTGTCCCCCAGATATATTTCACATTATATTAAACAAATATATTTCTACACTGGTCACTATCCATTTACAAAATATTAATGTAAAGTTTTTAAAAGTTACTCTTATTTTTTATATTTGAAAGATGAATTTACAGTGCTTAGTGTACACTGTTTAAAAGATGTATTCTGTTATAAAAAACATATCTATCTATCTATCTATCTATCTATCTATCTATCTATCTATCTATCTATCTATCTTTGTAGTCAAACTGAACATAGTATAGTGGTTTGGGCAGGGGTGGGATTCTACCAGTTTGCACTATTCGCTAGAACCGGTTGTTAACATTCTAAGCAGAACCGGTTGTTAGAAGAAATTACTGGCCTAATCCTGTAAGAAAGGCAGGGAGGAAACATTCTGGTGTTGCTTACAGAAACTGCCTCTCCATTAACCCTTATTATATTCTTGGCAGGACTAGACTTCCTGTCTCAGGAACATCTCTGGAGTTTTTTTTCCTCCTTTGCTGGTACTTTGCTTGTGTGGAGTGACCATTCAAAGTTATAGTGGCACTGAAAAAAGTGACTTATGACCGTTTTTCACACTTTACGACTGTTGCAGAATCCCCACAGTCATGAGAGGCCAGGCAAGGAGATGGTACCTCGATGTGAGTGATGTTGAGTTGGCCACACCCAGCCAATAACATGACCACCAAGCCATGCCCACAAACTAAGCCACGCCCACAGAACCAGTTGTTAAAAAAATTGAATCCCACCCCTGGGTTTGGGGCTGCAAAAATATAGCGCTCAATTGAGTAATATGTAATTTTCCAGTTGACTATTGGCTTCTATAAGTTACTAATAATTTTAATGATACTAATGATCCAATGATGCCTCTCAACTAGCAAAAAACTTCTTCTATTCATAGAAAAGTTATTTCCCACTCACTGGAAAAATACTTTCTAAAATCAGCCCATGTCTGCTGTTTACTGTTGCTCTTTCATGCACACAGAGCATGTGCTTTAACATGCCAATTCTTCTACCTCTGCTGCTGTAATATATCTTATGATACACCTTGAAGCTGTTTTATGACACAAAAATCTCCCATTGTTGGAAAGGATTAATTTCTATTCTTATTTAAAATTAAGCCATTGACAAAAAATATAATTTTAACTGTGTAATCTCAAATTTTGGAGGCTCACGTAATTCATTCATCAGAATTTCCTCTTAATTTCTGAAGATCAGGTCTTAGCTCTCCTGCTCACATATATTCTCCAAGATGTACTTTTTTTCTTCTTCAGAAAATGTTCTTCTTCCTGATGGCTAAAACATTCCATCCTGCTTGGATGTAGTGCATCAAGCACTCTTTCTTATGTTGAAGAACCGTATATTTTATATCTTACTACATGAAATGCTAGATCAAATATAGTTTAGTTTTTTTTCTAACTGAGCATACTTACGTCGGGGTTAAGTTTTTGTTTTTGCATTTGGATTTGTAACGGCAACTAAGCTTATCATTAACAACAATAAGGAAGCAAATGGAAAGCAATCAAACTGCTTGAATCTGTATAATTGCCAAACACCTAAAGGCAAGAAATCTTCCTGCTGTAATTACTAACAACATTTGCCATGGAATGAATGATTTCATTGACTTTTTAGGATGGCAATATAGTACTTCAAAGAAAAGCCCTATTCCTGTCAGCTGTCAAGCCCTATTCAATAGACCTGTCAAAACATTCCTGGCTCATGAATTAATTAAACATCTTTTGGAACCCTGACAAGAGTCTGATGCCTTTTACGAGTGCAATTAGGGGGTTCATAGGCAGGTTGGGGTGTTGAAAAAAAAAATGGTAACAACAACAACAAAACCCCTTGTATATCTCTGAGTACAATGAAACAATTTTTTGCCTCAGAATGGCAAACTTCAAGAGTTATTGAGCTCAAACCAAACAATTAGCCTGAGATTATTATCTACCTCCTGAACCTGGCCTCCACATCCAAAAGTATATGAGATGTACCCCACCATTAAAAATGTTCTCTTTTGCTAAAACTAAAAACAGCATGCAGCAGACAAGGGGCTGTTATGACAATATGTTCTCCATATCTGTTTATTCATAGAGCTCTGTTATGGAAGGTTGGAAGGCACTAAGATAGATCTGCCTCTGCAGAAGGAGAACATCTATGCCAGGATTGCAGTATGTTGCATGAATAGACTAAGATCTGTTATCATTTATTGATAAATTTGTTTCATGAAGAATGTAAGTAAGGCAATCTGGAACTACTAAAAGAAAATCAGATAGTATTGCCATTAATAGTAAATGTCTGCTGAGGCTTTAATCAAAGCAAGTGTTGACTCTGCAAGGTGGAAAGACTAAGAAACCAATTCCATATAGGGGAGGACTACTTTTATTTAACACCAACAGTGCCTGCAGTAGACTCTTGCTAGTCTGAATGTGCTTCCCCCTATCTAACATTATTTTCCTGTGATCTAGGGAGGGACCTGAGGCATTTATTCAAATTAATTTCTTGACCTGAATTGAACCTCTTATCCAACCTTTGCTTTGGTAGAGGCTCTTCCTCCTGACCTTCAATATCATTCCCCTATGCCCCCTAAATCAGGCCATGTATTCATCAATGTATACTTCAGTTAATTCTATTATAAATGCAACAAAAATATCTGTAGCTGCATTTATAACTATAATGATACACTAACATCCATTTCTTTTTTGCTATAAAACAATTTTTCAAGTAGCACAGAATTCATTTTTATAAAGTCTACCATTGTTTGCACTCCGAAAACTAGAGTTTAAGGAAGAAGCATGACTTTGTTTAAGTTAGACCTTGATTCTATTCAGCAATTAAGATTTCAGCCCAATGTTTAGACTAGACTAGGCTAAGCTAGGCTAGGCTAGGCTAGACTAGAACAGAACAGAACAGAACAGAATTCTTTATTGGCCGAGTGTGATTGGACACACAAGGAATTTGTGTTGGTGCAAATGCTCTCAGTGTACATAAAAGAAAAGATACATTCATCAAGAGTCATAATGTACAACACTTAATAATAGTCATAGGGTACAATAAGCAATCGAATGATACTAGGAAACAGTCAGCTCTTGATAGTACCATAAGTCCTTGTTAAGATCTCATTGGCTTTCTAGCCTGAAAATACTAAAGACTACACCTAAGAGCAACTATATGTAAACACCTTTCTTTCTGTACAGTGCATTCTTCCTACTTTCTGAATTGGATCCCAATTCAAATACCCTGCACAGGTGTTTTTTAACAATATAACTATGTTACCTGCAGCAGCCTAAACTGATTCAAGTTATTAGGATACTATTGCCTAGAAAAATATTCTCTGCAATGCTTTCTCCCGTAAAAGCAAGAATTTCAAGAACAAAAGAGTAGTCTTTTGATAATTTACCTGCAGTGTCTTTCTCTCCTGTAGTTAGTTCTCCATTGATTCCATTTTCTTTGGTTCTGGAATATGAACTCTGTGGTCCAAGTGCACCATATTCTCCAGCTTCATCCTCTTTGTATGGAAACCCATTAGAACTTCTGACCAGTCCTTCTCCTGTGCCACTTTGTTCCTTCATCTCTGCGGCATGTGGATGTGAAGAAGCTTCTGCTATCTGACCCGAAGTCCAGTGTGGTGCCTTAGCTTCATCTTTCCTATCATCTGCCATACTTCTTGTCCTTTATAATTTTTCTTCTACTAAGAAGGGAAAGAGAAATCACTAGTAAACTGAAACATGCTGCAGACGTTCTTTCCCACCCATTGAAAAAAACTGAAACATGGTTGGATAGAGAAATGAGTAAGAAAGCACTATCTTGGGGATATGAAGAAAAAATATATATATTGAAAGTTTTATACTTGACTTCAATATAGTAACATGCACAGCAATTAGTTTTTCAGTAGTAAGAATTAATTAATAAACAATCAACTAAATTTATGCAAGGCTGTCCATTTTAGTCTCATTGTTTAGTGGGCTGCACAAGAAGAATAACTGGTCCAACATCACTCATTGACTTGTAAATGAATGCTAGTCTTCCCAGTTTAAGCCTTCAGCCATCAGCACTCAAATCCATGGCATGTCATTACTACCATATTACAGTCACATTACTAAATGCCTGTAGATGGTTGAATAAGACTGAGCTACTGCGTTTTGATATTATTTATTTTTTTCAAATTGCAGTATGGGTTCAACATTATATAGATAATGTAGGAGGGAGTTCCAGTCTCTGGATCATCAATTTCTGTGAATCTAAAACAAAGCATGGCCAAATAACATATATGTTGGAGTGACACCTCTCACCAGGTGAGACACTCTGATTTCTAAACTTTGAATTCCTCATTGGAAGCACTGTTGCCAGTGCTGAATCGGGAAAAAAAAAAGAGGGAATCCATGGTCATTGAACAGTGATACACATACAACCTACAAATAAATAAATAAAAAAGAATACTAATTCTAGTTCCAACCCAATATGGCCCCAATCGAATTTGAAGCAAGCATTCCAATAGCCCAGGTCTTTGGGTTTTTGAAGTTGGCTCCATTTGTAATACTGCAAGGAAGCAGTTTGAAGATATTATAAGTTGAAAGTTTATTCCTGTGTTATTTTAACAATCATGTGGAATAATACAATGTACTATATCTTACAGCTAAGGGACTTTTTGAAATGCCTGAATGCCCACTACTACTCGCTGTTAATCTTAGGAAGACTAAGGGGAGGTAGTTGAACTGAGTCAACTGCTTAGCATTTAGATAGGATGATTACTATCTTTGGGGCAATAGAAAGTTGCTATAGTAGTAATTCAGAAATATATTGGTTTATTTAGGCCAATGGATCTCAAATGGTTTACATTTTTCTGCTTACAAAATGCAATTACTTGAATACAAACAGAATGCCTTATGCTGAATCACCAAGAGTCTGATTTGACCAGTATTGTTTCTTTTTTTCTGGCAGCTATCCAAAACTGCAGAAATTAGATCTTTTCTAATTCAGTTCCAAGAACCCTTTTTTAAAGCTAAAGATAATAGGTAGTAATACAGGTCCTTCAGCATGCAAAGCCCATACATTGCCATGCAGCTATAGTCTCTATGATTATGATACAATGTGATACAGTGCTAGAGTCCTATCTTTAAAAAAACAACCAATACAGTTATAGACTATGATGTCCAGGAGCAATAGAAACTGGGGCTTTTGTACAAGTTGTGCAAAAGAGTGAACTCTGTCACATGAAACTTGTTGCAATACCATTATTCAAGAAGTAAAATAAAAAACCCTATTTATAGGGTTTATGGATGATGAACTGTTATCATCATCACAATTTGTCTGTGTACTTCATTTTATAGGAGAACGACCGGCAGAGCCAAGGGAAGAGGAGAAAAGAGGGATCAGCCTAGAATCACTACGTAGCCACAAATGATCTGTCCAATCTCCCCATGACCCTTATTAACGCTAACCTGGTGCTGACCTTTAGTTGAGAAGAATCCTGCACATAGACCTTTACCAATAAATCAGTTACACTGAACCTTCGTGTGTGGATCTGGTTTTTGTTGCAGATACTTTTTGATGTAAACTAACTCAAAGCAGCCCATATTATTAAAAGAAAGCTTGCAAAATGCCAAGCTTCCCAAATGAAATCAATACTGTAATTATGTGAATTTTAAAGATTGTACAATGCTAAACAACATTAAATGTATATATAATCCTAACAGAAATCCAGAAATACAATTTAATTAGCAAAACTTCTGCTTTTCATCAAATTAAGTGGTGATCCAGGAGCAAGGCTTAAGATTTGCTCTGGGTACCTTCAATTGCAGGTAACTAAATACTTAAAGAAAAAGGCCAATTATTTCAGTCTAGATATAGACTGGATAGAGAGAGGGGAAAAATCACACAATCTCCTTGTAGCAAAGTAGAAAAAATAGAAATACAGATATTCATATATTAAGAACATATGAAGCTTCTTTACCTACAGCACTATGATTGTCCTGGTGCCTCCTGTATCTTTTTTGGTTTCCTCAGGTTTTTTTTCAAATGGAAGTACAGCCGCTAATATATGGACCTTGCAGTGCACATAAAACTGTTAAAACTAAAAATGGGCAAAGGCGAATTGTTTTATAACTATCACAAATTCTCTTTATAAATTTATTTTTCAGGATTTATATGTATCTTGCTTTCCTTTATCCCTGATAAAATAAAATCCAATTATGAATCACGTCTATTCCTGATTTCAAAAGGTGAGCCTAGAGACAAGACTGTATGACTTCTGTGGCATTTAATGCTGCTTCTGATACGCTATGTATCTTCTGAAGAAGATGGAGGGCTTCAGTAAGTAAAAATAAAAAGAAAATAAGAACTTGAGGGAAGGACCTCAGTCTAATTCTGCCCAAGATCCTGAAGTTATGCTATAAAAATGATGGCCAGATATAAATTATGGAACAGATGTAAATCCAGATTGTGCCTAAAAGTAGTTTTACTGGCCTTAGCACAAGAAGCATCTTATAGAACAGAAAAAGCAAGCAAAGAAAAAAATTTAGACTTGCTAATATCAAGACTTGCTAACACAGGAAAATGGAGATGAAAGCAAGAGAACAATTGGCTGCAGAGGGATTAATTTTTCAACGGTTTTTTATGCACAATTAAAAGGCAAGTTTAATGTGGATTAAAAGCTTCCAGGTATAGAATAACATGTAACAAAATTTAAAATGGAATTATGTACCGATATGAACATGTATTTGCTAAAATATAAAAACTTCTGTTAAGATCAAAAATAGAAAAAGAACAAATTAAAGAATGTCTATAGAGATTCTCAGTCATCCAGGTCATGGTTATCCCAAAGATGCTTTTTCAAGAGGCAACTGAACTTTCTTGTTTTTCATTGAAGACATTTCACTTCTCATCCAAGAAGCTTCTTCAGTTCTGACTGGAAAGATTTATATTCTTCGCAGACACTGATCATTTGCTGTCATGCTAGTGTAAACATGACTTCTACAAGACAGTCAGGGGTGGGATTCAACTGGTTTGGACCATTTATGTAGAACCAGTTTCTATGATTCTGCACAGTTCGGAGAACAGGCAAATCATGCCTCTGGCTGGCCCTGCCCCTCTCTACCCGCCCATCCCTGCCCAGTCAGTCCTTACTCTGATGTCTTAACCACTTGAGATCATTTGGTTCTTAATATAAATGTTACCCATTAGTAAATTCTAGGTGTTTTCTTTTGAATAAATTTGGGGGGAAATGCAGACTTAGCACATGAAACTTTTGATGCAAAACTAGTTTATATCAAGATAAAGAAACTACAAAGCCATTGAATATATTATTCAATCTAATCTAGTCTATATTTTTCTAAATTTCACAATATGTATAAAATTATTCTCTGCCCTCTTAGTTGCTTCATTTCAGGAAAAAGCATGTAAGATTAAGCATGCATTTGTATTTGTGTTAAGCATAGCTTATGATCAATTAAAAAAACCATACATTTAAAAGATACAATGGCTGTCCTCGCTTAACAACTGCCTATTAAGCGACCATTAAATTTTATGATGATTAAAAAAACAATTTCACAACCAATTGTCACTTTTATGATCATTGTAGCATCCCATTGATATGTGATCACCATTTGGGCCAGTGGTGGGATTCAATTTTTTTTACTACCAGTTCTGTGGGCATGGCTTGGTGGGCGTGGCAGGGGAAGGATACTGTAAAATCTCCAGTCAGAGGTGGTGTTTACTGGTTCCTTGAACTACTCAAAATTTTCACTACCGGTTCTCCAGAACTGGTCAGAACCTTCTGAATACCACCTCTGATTCGGGTGCTTTGTAATGGACATGCATTTAGGATAGTTGCAGCATCCTACAGTCACAGGATTGCTATTTAGGTGCTTCATAACCAGCTTCCAACAATTGTTAATTAAGAATTAGTTAAGAATTAATGGAGAATGTGGAAGTGATATTGCAGGTCACAATCAGGTGATGTCTCACTTAATATCTGCAATGATTTGCCTAAAGAACACTAAGTGAGATCACAAGATTTCCCCAAGGACTACTTGCACTTGAAATGCCAAATACTTTAAGCAGAAATATCAGACTTTGACTCTGAGTCCCTGAAGTGGGCACAAACACATGTTTGTATCTGCAGCTGGCAGCAAATCTCGGAATGGCTCAGGAACTCCCTGGCTTAAAAAAGCAAATAAAGTGCTGGACAAGCCAGATATGGCATTCAGCAGGTTCTGACCAGTTCTGGAGAACCAGTAGCGGAAATTTTGAGTAGTTCGGAGAACCAGCAAATACCACCTCTGATAAGAGATTTTACAATATCCTTCCCCCGCCAAGCCACGCCCATAAAACCAGTAGCAATAAAAAAAATGGAATCCCACTGTTCTGTATTAACATACTCCAAAAGGTAAATTCTGATTGGTCCATACGAACTGCATTCTGATTGGCCGACTCAACAACCGTGATTGGCTTACTTGGAATCAACCGCGATTGGCCGAGCCGATCGCGGGAGATTCAAAGTACTGTCATTGGCCGACAAGCCGTGAGCAATCCCTATATGAAGGGCTGCCGCGGCTCCAAGATCTTGTACAGGTCTATTCAATGAAATAAAGAGCTTGAAGTACACTGGTCTCGCATCTCTGATTGGAACCGATCTACCCGATCTAACACCCACCACTGGGACAAACATCATAGCTGTACTTACTTTCAGCCCCAAACACATGAATTATGCATGGCTTGCATATTCCATGTGTGTGCGCGTGTGTGTGTAAAAAATAAGATTTTTAGAGCAATTTTCAAAAGTTCAAAATGCCTGCTACTGTCAAATGAACATTTAATCTTAAATTTAATTTTCATGTACTATATATGGAGAAGGCAGATATTCAGGGTAGTATTACTGGTATTATTCTGATTCAAAGCTGCAGCTTTGCTGAAGTAAAAAAAAATCAGAGTTGCAATCCAATAGGTCAGAGGAAGATCTCATGTTCTCATTTAACAAGTTCATGAGTAAGCAGTCTTGTCACAAATTTGTGCTGTATGAGCCCAGATCCTGGATCTTTGTTGTTATCAAGCATTGTGGGAGTTGTGTGCAGCCCTGAGTACATTTTTCATGAAAAGCCAGCAATCATCTGGGCAAGTTTTTCCTACCACTCTCTCTCTGATTTGCAACCCCTTCTTTTGGCCTGTATTAATTCAGTCAAACTTATTTAGAGCTCTTACCTTGTTCAACTGACATTTATTTCTATTTCTTGAAGGAATTAGTGAGGAAGGTTTGAATTATTATTCCCACAAGTGCATGTAATAATGCTTTAATTATTATTCTCGCACTTGCAAGACCATCTGTCTAGCAAGTTTCAACCCATTCTGGGTGTCTTTCCAAGGAAACAGTGCTGAGACTCTCCACCACAGGCAATGTGGGAGATTGAGGGCAGCTGGAGAGCAGGAAGTATATAGTACTGATTTAAAAGAAGAAAACTATTGATTTTAAAATTTAAAAAGTTATTTTAGCCTGGAAATAGAATAATACAATTTTGCCTCATCCTACTATTAGGTAACCATGAATAAATGAAAAGGACTGTCTCCTGAACCACTTGATTCATAATTAATTGGAAATTTCTTAATCTGGCCACTACTATAATGGTGAGAAAAGCTTCAATTCAGGCAGAGAGAAAGACAGTTATTGAAGTACTACACAGACCAGATGAAAACTCCTAATTGACAGAACTTCCTTCCAAAGAACAAATCAAACCTCAGATTATAAAATGTCAGAATAGATATCAATATTTGAGTGCATTTAGATGATATATACATATTTCATAGTATATTATAAAATACAATGTTCTATATAATTGATTTTTAGACAATAAAACCTACACTAAGAATTACACTTTTTTTCTGAAATTAGTAGGTTATGTAGGATTCTAAATGTATATATCCCAGAAAAACTGGCTGGAATGGTCAAGCATCGAGGGCTATTCTGAGTTGTACTTCAAATCATCCCAAGACTTCCAACCTGGGTTAAAACAGCCCTAAAATGTTAGCAAAATGATTTATGTCAATAGGAAACACATTTGCCTTTAATTTCTTACATCACAATTCATCCCAATAAAATTCCAAAATTTGAGTGGTACTAGGAATTTTCATTTGTTTATTCTTTGTCACTGACATTCTCTATCTCTGTTAATCTAACATTTTCTTCAACATCCTAAATATTTTCTTATTTTTCAAACATCAATTATATTCATTTTTAAAAGGATATCTAAATGCTAATCACAAGTTTATCTTTATTAATTTTTTAAATTATGCTATTATACAAAGCCAAAAGAAATATTATGCATATATAACTGAATTGCCAATGCAAAGTTTCACAGAAACTTAAAATTAAGATGAGGAACAATGAGAAAAAATGTGTCTGGAAACTTGCATCAGAAACAGAACACAACAGAATCACAAATTTACCAGATTATTTAAAATTCTTCTTCTTTACCCCTAAAAAAAACACTAATTCAAAAAACACTAATTCAGATTCTGTATTGATAAACATCGTATCAACAATCCATTGCTTTGCATGGGGAAGGGTAGATTGAGGACCAATCTAAACAAGACAGAGTGGCTGCTAATGCAGAAAATGAATTACAGAACAGTGTTGATGGGGGGGCGGGGTCAATAAATTTCAACAGCAGATGGAGAAACTGTTGTCTAAGTACTCTTTGACTAGCTTCTCTTCTTGGACTAGGAGGCATCAGCAACTATCATTTCTATTCTTGTCACTATCAGAATGGATTTCCATCATGAATTCTGCCCTTGAAAATCACCTAGAAACCTCACCTGGTGCAGAATGCAGCTGTCTGTGTACTAATGAGAATTTCTCTACATGGACGTATTAATACCAGTACTCTGAGAACTGCATTGTCTGCCAGTTTATTTATGGGTACAATTCAAGATGCTTTTGATAACGTACAAAGTCCTACATAAAGGCTTGGAATCTGGATAACTGTGGGGCTATTAATTCAAAGCAGAATTTGCCCATCAGAAAAGTGTGAATACAGAAATTACGCTAACAACTACACCTCTGTGAAATGTAACAAAATCACACAGAGGTATTTTTGGGATCAACCTGTTAAAACAGCAAGAACAGCAGGAGTGATAAAGTCCTGCCCCTTTTTACATACATGCAATTCAAACAATATGTGTTGAAAAGATAGATCTTCAATCACCCAAATCTGCCTGCTATTTTGATGCTGTTCAGCCCCCTGGAAAGCAATCTCTGCCAAAACTCCCTTCGTGGAATTAGCTTCCCCAGAAGTAAAATCTGCATCTTTGTTAACCTTTAGACAAGGTTGGTAAAATGGGTGTTTCAGGCATGTTGGATAAAAAAAAGTCTTTTCTGTTTGACTATTGTTGGAACATCATCCCCCAGACCGCAGACTGACCTTGACCTTGCTAGCCTTTTGCAAGGCCCTCAAAACATAGCTTTACCCACAGTCATGAGGACCTAGGAATGGGGTCGAGCCGATGCAGTGATTGTACTGATATTAAGGAGGGGTGGATTTACCTTGGCTCAGTATTTTGTTATACAGTTTTATATAGTTTTATATAGTTTTTTCTGTTTTTAAATGGTTGTACTATAGAAAAACAAAGTTTTTAATATTGGTTCAAATGCTTGTGTGCTGCCCAGCAGATATTGAGATGGAAGGCTATATAAATTAGATGACAGACAGACAGACAGAATGATGGCTATACCTAGAATGGGAGAGGGCTATATTGCTAATGATCTTATTAAAATGTGATTTTATAGTTGATTACTTTCATGGGATGCATTGTATAATTTATTATACACCTCTGTGTTAACCCACAGGTTCATATTTTTTTACTGAACCCACATAAAAGTACTTGAAAAAGAAACAAACAAAAGAAATAGAAAAAGAGAAAAAGATCTTTGAGAGTAGTGTGCAGTAAACACTGTAATGCCTTTGTTCAGCCTGGAGAAATAAAACAGAAATGCCTGTTAATGTCACATTTCTTGCCCATTTCAGACAAACACAGAGTAGTTGGCTGTTACATTTGAACAGTGAGATATCTTGATGGCTTTGAACTTTCTACTAAATAAACTGCTTCAAACCTGACATGATCAAATGTTCTTTCTATGAAGTATTAAAAAAAAGCAGGGATGATTCAATGCAGGATGGCTTTTTGGAAGGAGATGCCTTTCCATATTTTGTCAGAAAAGACTGAAGAAGGGCTGAAAAATCTGATTCCAGGATGAGAGAAATTACAATACCTTGGCCCTAGTGTTAGATTATATTGACTACAATACCTTGGCCTTAGTGTTAGATTATATTGAAGATAGAGAGGAGACTGAGGACAGGCTCTCTTCTCACTTATTTACAGACCTAGAGCAGAGCAGGTAGAAAACAATTAGTAAGAATGTACAGTATATTATTGTTATTCCTGCATCAGGATCTGAAGCCAGATCTGACGAGGTTCTAGAACAACCTAAGCAAAAAAGCAGCTAACCAGGAGCACTGCGTCATTGTATTCACTAAAATAGAAGGCTTAGGAACTGCAGCTTAAGATTTGTTAAAGACAAATACATTTCTATGAGGAATGTCATATGTCTATAATTTGTGGGTGCTTCTGACATGAAAAAAAAGGAGGAATGCCCTATATTTTAAGCCCTGCTTTCACAGAAAAGGTACCATTCTATAAAGAGGGTTGGGTTCTGTTTCTGCATCACATTTCTCCTCTTTATATGTGGAAATCTTTACGTTTTGAGATGGCCCAGAAAGAAAGACTTTCCAAATGCTCACAGCCTTTAAGGTCCAAAGATACCTCTTTACTCAAGAACAGTCCAATCCAAAGATGGACAGCATTCATCCAGTCCAAACAAATGGGACATTACTACAGTGAACTTTAGTTTGAAGAATTCTGTTTCAGTTCATTTCTGACAATGTTCTGTAACTCTAACAATAGAGAACTCTAACAATAATAAATGCTAAATTCTGGGCATGACATTTGAGCATCTGTTTGCTAATAAGCTTTTCACCAAAGCTATTTAAGAGATTCAGGCACAGCTAAGCTTGACTAGAACATCTATCTTTTACTATTTCACTAATGCCCAGAAAACATAATCTGAATCTGTTCCTCATTATAAGATTTCTCCCAGCCTTTTTTAACTTTATGGAATAAAGCAGGCATTTGCTAACCTATTCAATATTTTTCTTTCTGGTCTGGTCCAATTTCTAAACTTTCGAAAGAAAATCTCTACAAAAGATCAGAGACAAACTGTACTCCCATTTGTTCTGAACTCAAAAACAGCTTCCAAGCTGAAGCTCATGTACTGTACACAAAACATTAGCAAATTACTGATGCCTGCATTTCTTGCAGGTGTAGGGGAAGAGTGCACAGAATGACAGCATGTCACAGACTACAGTACTGTACTAACATTCAGAGCTAAACATAAAAATATACTGCATGAAATATTGCCCTTATTGGGCTAATGAACAGCATGGCAGCATACATGTAAATAGTGAACAGGTAAGTACTCTAATGAAAGCAGAAGCACTGGGGAATTCTCTTTTCAATGACAGAAATGCAATGAATACAGCTTATACAGCTCCAACTTACAACAGTAACCCCCTCATGGGATGCTGAATAGTAATGACGTCTGTCTGAAAACAGATGCTGCAGGGCTTTGAATGAAATCTAGTGTACTTTCTTACTCACTGAAAATGAGATGTTTGCCCCATTGATAACCTCAGCTCCTACCCAAAGGGGCTGTCTCTGGATGAAAGATTATTCTTAGCTTCTGCACACTTAATTCAATGAAAAGACTGTGTTCAAATATGAAAGCATTTGTCAGTTGAAATCCTGTCACACTTTCAGTCTGACATGACTAGGTCAGAATCACGCACTTGGTTCCCTGTCTCCTTAGATTGCATGAACCTTTTACTTTGTCCATCAGTTCTTAAATAGTTCATTTTTAATGGCTTGATGGCTTTCACTCTTGCTGGTCATAGCAGCAGCTGGTTCGGAGCTTGGGAATATCTAAAGTTGTTTATATCTTGCACAAAGGACCAGTGTGTTATAATGGTTAAAGAGTTGGGATAGTGGGAGGACTCAATACTCATCCTCAGCCACAGGAAACACCTTGGGGTAACTCTTATCTCAACAGTGTCTAGGTCAGTGGTGTCAAACTCAAGGCCCGGGTGCTTAGATCTGGCCCACTGGGCTGCCCTGGAAAAAACGAAGGAACAGTTTGTGGTGCCTCTGCCAGTGAAAACGAAGCTTGGGGGGCCGCTGGCAGCCCTCCTGAGCCCTGTTTTCCCTGGCAGAAGATTGCAGGAGGCCATCTAAGCCAAATTGGAGCATGCAAGGACTACAGGCAGCCCGCCTGAGCTCTGATTTTGCTGGCAGAAGGTTATAAGAGGCCATTGCAGCCAAAAACGGAGCTCAGGAGCCCATTTGCACTGGCAGAGTGCTCAGGCCACCACAAATGCCCCCAACATGAGTGACGCTGAGCTGGCCATGCCCACCCTGTCAAGTCCACCCCCCCCACCCCACCCCCCAAGGTCAACACAACCCTGATGCAGCCCTCAATGAAATCAAGCTTGACAGCCCCGGTCTAGGCTGTCTTGAGGACCTGTAAAAAGTGGGACATAAATTTAGTAAATAAAAGAAGTACCTCACAGCTTAAACAGTCACATGGAGGTTAATATACACATTATTGATACTTGTTGTTTTTCAATGAAACATAGCTTTTATTTAATAGGAAATCTACAATATATTTCATGGCAAGTCAAAGTCCAAAATAATTATCACATCAAATAATGATATTATTATCTATGTGATAAATAAGTCTAGCAAGATTTAGAGTCAACCCTAACAGGACAAAGTGTTTTGGTTTCTCTTTTTTCTGATTCTGATGAGGGGTCATCTTTGACCATTGCAGGGGTACACTCCTCCAATTGGGGCTGGTTTGTAATTTGGAGATCTTCATTGACTTGTGGCTCCTGTTCAAGGAGAAAAGGCAGCAATGGCTAAAAGTCTCTGATTCATTTTGTGTGCCAATGGCTCCCATTCCTGGACTGGGAGGCCTTGCTTATGGTCACTCACAACTCATCAAATTACTGCAATGCATCCACAGGTAGGATTCAGCCAATTCTCAAACCAGAATCGTTAGTTAATTGCTTATGCAGGAGAACCAACTAAAAATAGTGCAAGAGAACTCTCTCTCTCTCTCTCTCCCTCCCTCCCTCCCTCTCACTCCACTTAATAGCTCTGGGCAGACAGCCAAGAACCTCTTAACAGTTGCAGCTGAAATGCAGCTGATACACCTGAATCAAGAAAATAAACAACAGAAACTGAGGGATCATCTAGGGATCAGGAAGAAGGACAAGATTACAAACATTTTCATTATAAAGAGTATTAAGATTATCACCTTTACAGCCCTAAATAACACAGACCCTGGTTATAATCACAACTGTCCATTCCACTAGGGTGAGTGCACTCTACTTCCCTTCCTTTCAGTATCGACAGATCCTACTATGTAGTGCTATAAAATAGACCAGAAGATGTTTATGCATTGTTGCCTAGGTAACAGATCTTTTATCATAATTATTCTTCTGGTTAATGGTTCCTGCTCTTTGAAATATTTCCCAGGAATCCAATGGGCACCTACTATGCTAGCCTTCCAAAGAGCTGCAAAATCATGACTTTTCCAACATGACTGTACGTAGTCTGAGGCTGGATCCCAGAAAAAGTCTTTCTGGATGCATGAGGTGTGTTGTGGTTGGGTGTGCTGGGAGTTTCTGGTTATTTTATTATTTAATTTTTACTGTCTTCATTTTACTATTGATTATGAGCCACTCAGGATTGTATTTCATAAGCCTGGAGGAAGGGACATAATTTTTAGAAATAAATATCACTATTTGATAAAAAAAAATGATTAGAGAAAGACATAAATAGGATCCATTTTATTTCATGAATATTAGAGATGCCTTGTCATACTGAAAAGGAAGAATGATTTTACAAGTAGGCATGGCTGTAGCTAGAAATGTTCTTGTATGGTAGGATAGATTTTATAACAATATTCTGAAATGAAATGTAGTGGACCATGAAGAGTCATATATAAATACTACATTTATTTTAAGATTATACAGTGGCTAAAAGTAAGGATGCCTGAGAATACCACCAACAATCAAAAAACAAGCAAATCGTTTTAAAAATCTAATCAAGAATTCTCACTCAAGGTACAAATAACCAGGCTCAAAATATCCTATTTTGGACACATTATGCAAATACCTAACTTGTTGAAAAGGCTCCAATTCTGGGAAAGGTAGAAAGAAAGAAAAAGATGACAACTCAATCACAGAAAAATAGATAACTAAATTATAGTGATAATGAGTGCACTGTTGGAAGACCTGAAAGATCAGGTAGAGACAGATTTTCATGCCACACAACCAATCAATCAATCAGTCATATGCAAACATGATGCATTTGTCTTCTCCCCCCCGTCCCCCTCAAATACAAAATTTTGCATTCCATGTAGAAGGATAGTATGGACCAGGGGTCGCCAACCTTTTGAACCTCAAGGACCACCAAACTCATAATTTTAGATCCCAGGGATCACTAACCGGTTCTGTGGGTGTGGCCTAATTTGTGGGTGTGGCTTGGTGGTCATGTGACTGGCTGGGCATGGCTTGTATGTAAATATTATAAATATTTATATAAATATTGAATTTTTATAAAAAAGAGCAACTTTTACCCAAAATCAAGCAAAGCAGGCAGATTGAGTTGCTCACAGAATCACAGATTCATTCAGAGATCAATCTATCTGCCATTGGCTAGCTCAGTCTGTCACATAAAATTTGCTTGCAGGCAAACTCAGAAAATTAACTCACAACACACCATGCATGTAAATATTGACTTTTTTTATAAAAAAGAGCAACTTTTACCCATTTCTAATTTATGACTGGCCTCCTCAGAGCTACTTGACCTGTTTTTGGAGTTTTGACAGCTTTAGATCAGGGGTCTAAATCTCACCCCTGCCTGTGTGTGTGAGAGAGAGGGAGAGAGAGAGGTTGGATCAGATCTCTCTCTCACCCCCCACCAACGCCAGAAAGCCACCGTCAGTCAAAATTCATATTAGTGGTCTCTGGGATTTAAAATTATGAGTTTGGTGGTCCCTGAGGTCCAAAAGTTTGGTGACCCCTGATCTATAGGGGTGAGCCTGAGAGAGGGAAAGAGAGAGAGAAAAGAGAGAGACAAAGAGAGGAAGAAAACAAAGAGAAAAGGGAAAGAAAGAAAAAAGGACAGACAAAGAAGGGGAGATGGAAGGAAGTGACAGAAAGAAAAAGAAATAAAGAAGGAGGGAGGGAGGGAGGAGAAAGATAATGAGATATCTATTCTAGTCCAATCACCTGCTCCAGCAGGGATAGAAGGGTGTGTGTGTGTGTGTGTGTGTGTGTGTGTGTGTGTGTGTGTGTGTGTTCTCCTTGTAATTTACCGGAACATTTTGGTTTTGCCTTCTTCAGAATTGGCACTGTAATACATTGAGGGAAAATAATTTTTAGGGTGGAGATCTGGTCCAATGGATCCTGTTTAAAGCCTCAACAAAATGTGAGAGCTTCCTAATAGTCTTGACCATGTTTCATCCACAAAACCTTTAATAGAAGCCAAAGAGGTTTCAATGTGCTGGCAAAGATGTTTCAATGTGGAAAAGGGCCTCAGTCTCAACTAGGCCTCATTCAATCTGATGCATCAGATCAGGGGTGTTTGAGGCACCGGCCAGCCCTGCAGGTTCACTCATTGACTGTAGCACTGCTCCGGAGCCGACACCTCCAATGCAGAAGTGGTGGCATGTAATATGCCGCCGTGGCCGCGTTCAATGTGCTGCCCCCCTGCTGCCTCTTAGCGCCCCTCTGCCGGCCCCTTTGGGGATGCTAAGAGGCAGCGGGGGGGGGCGGCGCATCGAACACGGCCATGGAGGCACGTAACCTGCCACCGCTTCTGCATTGGAGGCGCTGGCTCCGGAGTGCTACAGTCAATGAGTGAACCTGCAGGGCTGGTGCCTTGAATGTCCCCCTGCTGCCCCCCTTGCCTCTTAGTGCCCCCCCAAGGCATCCCATCCCCCCAGGGGTGGTACCGCCCACTTTGGGAACCACTACTCTAGTAAGTAGTATCATATTACCAGAGAAAAAGCTACGTAAGATTAGGTTAATGCCTTTTTGGCTATGTAGTTACAGTGGGCTCTAGCACTTAGATCATTAGAGATGAGTACTCCAAGATCCTTGACAGAGTTTGGATCATCAACTAGGTCTTTACTATTCAGCCTGTATTTTATTTTCTGATTTTTTTTGCCAATATGTAAGACAGAGCATTTATTTGTTGAGATTTGAAGTTGCCATTTGTTTGACCATTCTGATACATAGTCGAGGTCTTTTTGAAGGGCAGCAGTATTGTCGGTGGTGTTGAATAGCTTTACATCATCAGCGAAGAGAATGCAGTTGCTCTTAATACGATCACAGAGATCATTTATGTAGAATATGAAGAGGGTTGGTCCTAGAACACTGCCTTGGGGGACACCACTGTTGACAGGTTCAGAATTTGATAGGACGCTCCCAATTTTGACCATTTGTTGTCTGTTTGACAGGAATGCTTTTGTCCAGTTATGCAGGTGTCCAGAGATACCATAAGATTTTAGTTTTAGGAGTAGTTTGTCATGCACCGCTGAATCAAAGGCTTTACAGAAGTCTATTTAGATTGCGTCTATTATTTTGCCCTGATTGAGTTGTGTAGTCCGTATGTTTCTGCAGTGTAAGAGTTGCAGATTGCAGGATAGTTTTTTCCTGAAATCAACTTGTTTATTAGAGAGTAGGTTGTTTGTCTCTAAGTGGAGGGTTAGGGTTAGGGTTAGGATTAGGGTTGGGGTTAGGGTTTGTCCGAAATTTTCAACTAGGCTGGGGTCTCCCTTTTTGAAGATGGGGATGACTGTGGCTTGTGACCATAGTTTTGGCAAGGAGCTGGTCCTGAAAGATTTTTCAAAGATTATGATTAGAGGTTCGGCTATGGCAGTGGGTAGCTTTTTTAAGAAGTAGGCACATATTCTGTCTGGTCCAATAGATAGGGATGGTTTTACATTGTGCAGTGTTTTTTCAACACTGTCTTCTGTAAAATCGATATGTATTAGATGATTGTAGTTGTCTGTGATTCGACTAGGAAATACTGGGCATGATCCATTGCTGTTTACAAATACTGAGCCAAAGAATGTGTTAAAGAGGTTGGCTTTAATAGTGTTGTTGTTGCAGTCTTTATCATTTGGTCCTTTCAGGGGTGGGATGGACCTTGAGTCTTTTAGTTTGTTGTTTACAAAATTGTAGAATGCGCAGGTGGAATTGGTGCATAGAAGGATTTCCTTTTGTTTAATGTGATAATTGGTGCATTCAGTCTTTATCTGGTGGTATAAATTTTTGTATCGGCTTTTGAAGTTGGCAACGTGACCGGATTTGTTTTTCCATCAAAGTGATCTCTTTTTGGATTGAAGCTTCCTTATTGTTATGGGTAATCTGGTTTTTTCTGGTTTTTGGAGTTGTTATTGGTACATATAGTTTGATGATTCTTTTGACTTCAAGTAAAAATATGTTGTAATGGTCTTCAACAGTATCGCATCCAGTGAATAGAAATTGCCAATCAAGGGATGAGAGATCGTTGTCTATAAGATCATAATTGCCTTTTTTGAAGTCATAATTGGGGATTACATCGTTGTGTTGATTTTTATTTGGACGTATGTTGAGACAAAAGTCAATCATGCTGTGGTCTCTGTTGGAAAAGGGTTTTTTAATTTGTGTTCCATAAATTGAATTCAAACAAGCAGAAGATGAGATCGAGGCAGTTGTTAAGTCTAGTATTGTTGGTTACTAGTTGTTCCAGTCCCAGGTTTGTTACAGCATTGTAGAAAGTTGCATGTATGGGTTCAGTTTTACATTCGTTTAGGGTCCAGTTAATGTGCGGTAATTGATGTCACCAAGAAAGATAAAGGTGTGTGGGCAGGATGTTGCCCGTGTTAGTAGTGAATTTAGCTTGTTTACATGTTCGATGTCATAATCAGGTGCTCTGTAACATAGTAAGAATCGAAATGTGATATTTAAGGACAGTTCACAGGTGATGGTCTCAGGAAGAGCAAACTTGGATGTTTTTTAGATGTAAGGACTTTTTATAGAAGGTAGCAACACCACCTCCTCTACAGATTTCACAATCTGATTGGTAAATATGATAGTCTCTTACTGTGGTAATAGAGTCAAGGAGAAATGCATTGAGCCATGTTTCACAGACAAATACGATGTCAAATTTAGCCATATTTATTAAGAGGAGAAATTCAGGTGTTTTTTATTCTACTGCAATACCGTTTGGCAATTCAGAGACGCAAGCTGGAAGACCACTTTGTGACTGCTCTGCCACCAAAGCAACCTATCCTGGAATTGTGAAATCTGGAGGGAGGATATTTAGAAACACAAATAAAGCAACCTGGCTTTCTTCAAAAAATGTCATCAATTGAGGTATGTCATCAAAAAATGTCATAAATTTTCTGAATTTACTCACATAATGGAAAATCTCTTTTTGGCATTCTTTCAACCACAGAAGATCTGCAACCACAAATAACCGTTGCAAATGTTTTGATTTAATACTCCCCACCTCAAGCACATACATAAAAGCCTCGTTTTCTGTTGGCTACAATCCTTTTAAATTGCTATGTTGCCATGAGAACTTGATTAAAATACCACCTACAGGTTGGGAAGGGAGGGGGAGGGGGAACATCTTCTAACCTTTTGGAAAATGCTAGTCCTACTATATATGTGCTGCATTGCAGTATTTTCCCAGTCACCATAAATGTTCTGCAGTACAAGGCAGCTGAAATGTCTTGACAGCTTTTATTTTACTGAACACTTTCTGCTGGAAAATATTTTGCAGTCAGAACACTTTCTAACCAGTACATATTGTCAACACAATAATATTCATGTATATCCAGTAATCTTTTGTATAGGTAGAAATATTATTAGCACAGAGATCTAGACCAAAAATTACAAATGGGTTTTTTTAAAAAAACTCTGGAAGGTAATAAAGTTCCAGGTGTGCATGTCTGCAAAATACTCTCGGAAGCCTAATAAATTTGGAATTCATTCCGTTACCTAATTTTATACATTCTGGGTTAATGAGTAATGTAACATGGGATTGTAATAACACATTCATCTGATGATTTGCCAAGGGAAAAAAGGAGGGCACCATGGGTACTCTTTTGAATTATTAAGGACTAATCACAAAATAAGTGTTATTGATAATGCCCAAACATATCTAGTGGCAACACTAGGGAGGAATATCACTCAAGCCTGACATAGGAAAAAGATCCCTCTTCACAGAGTGAAATACTGTACACTCCCTATTTATGCATAACTCTTTTCTGAGAAAAATAATGGAAAAGTAGTGAATAATCTTAATGGATAAGTAATGGAAAAATACATAATGACAAGTTTGTAATTAAATTATCTCTTGATAATATTTCTCAACCACCACAGAACTAATTATTAATTCAGAGTAATTTATAAAACTGAAATTTAAAAACATTTTTATTCCCAAAGAATCTTTAGTATAGCAAAAAATACTCATCAGAACCTTCTAGAATACAACTAGCACAGATCACATCCAGAAAAAGGGTTGCTGGGCATAATTCTTCTAGCTTTCCATGATAACTTCTGACCACACAAGTTGCCTGAATTTATTTAGATCTCAAGCAGGAAGAAGGGAAAAAGAGAGTAATATTCATAATACCAGCTGAACATTACCATCCTTGGCTGAACTGTAGATGCCATGGAGATTTCCAGAGGCAATCAGGGTCTGAGTGGATGAAATAAGTTCCGACTGCCGAGATCAAGTTGTTCTTTGTCAATAGACATCCAGGAACATTGGACCTGATATGGGACACTAGATTGGATTACACTGCCCTGAGGGACACAGTTCATGTCCTAACATCTGCCTGGACATGCAACTGCTTTTCAAATAGCAAGTGGAAGCAAAGGCAAGGAAGGACTTTGTCCAGCTCTGTCCGGTGGCCCAGCTGCAACCCTATGATGCTTTGACAATTATAAATCATGTTTTTATCACCACTCATTTGAATTACCTTAATATGCTCCCTTTGGAGGCAACTGAAACTACAATTAATCCAGAATGCAATGGCTGGATTTATGATAGATAAACCTTTCACCATGGAGATAATATTGCTGCTAAAGTTGTTGCACTGGTTACCACCAAGTTCTAGGATGCTTGTCAAAACCCTGTATAACACAGCACTGGTTATACCAGACATTACCTTGCCAATCTGCCTAAGAACAATATGAGAAGGCCTGATAAGAATCCCATGCTATATGAAGCCAGAGGGATGTACAAGCCACAGGCCTTTTCTCTTGTGGCCCCTGCACTCTGGAACTACCTGTCTGGAAAGAATGTGCCCCATCCTCCTTCCAGGCATTTCACAAAGCTGTTAAAACTACACTATTTTACCATTGTTTTAATGAGAGTTGAATGCTTAATGGCAGCTATTTTGGGGAGGTGGTTATTAATTTTTATGTGATTTTTTTTTTACACTTTACTCTGTCATTCAGAGACTAACAATGTGGTGGGCTACCAAAACTATAAAGCAGAACAATTAAATAAATAAATAACACAGACTTCCATTTAAGCATGAACCAGTTAGCTACAAATATATACATGTTCTTCACCACATGTTCACTTTGTACATAAACATTTAATTCTAAATTGTAACAAAAACTGCTGCTAAATACTTTGATAGATAAACTAGATGTGAAAAGGCAGTCATGCTTCTTTATTCTCTGTATCAATAAGACCTGTGGCAAGGGATTGAAGAAATATTTTATAAGCAAACAAAAAAACAAAAAAGCATCAAAAGTAGAAGCTGAACTTACTGAACTCTCATCAAGTCAAGCATTTTTCTTCCCAGACCAGCTGCAAGCCACCTAGAGTGCAATGAGTAGTGAGCATACACATTGATGTAATAAATAAATGCACAAAGTGTAGGAGGCTTCATTCATCCTCTCCTCTACTTCTCTTTGGATGTAAAATTAGTTTATAAAGCAGAGAAGAAGGCAATGTCTACGCCTGATACGTGAACATCCAACGTGACTGTCCAAATTCTATATTTTTCTCCTCTTCAAAATCTATACGTATCATTATAAAATATATCATTAGTATGCCATAAAAATAACTTTTATACCTTAGTTTCATTGTACGTTATGATGCTAGAAAAGGGGTGTCAAACTCAAGGCCCGCGGGCCAAGTGCGGCCTGCAATGTGGTCAGATCCGGCCCACGTGGCTGTCCTGGAAACAGAAAAGGTCTGGCCTGCATCACTTCAGCCTGGCCTGGCCCCACCCATCCCGACAGGCGCGCATGTGTGCATGAGGCAGCGGGCGTACACGTGCACAGGCCATGTCATCCCAGTAGGCCATGTCATCCCGGCAAGCACGTGTGTGCAAAGAAGGCAGGCAACAAATGCACAGACCTGGCCCATGCCATCCTGGCAGGTATGCGTGTGCACAGGAGGGGGCAAGCATACGTATGCACAGGCCTGGATCTACAGGAGGCGGGCGCGCACACATCTGCCAGGATGGGGTGGGTTGGGTCTGTGCACATGTGCACCCACATCTTGTGTGCACGTGTGCCTGCTGGGATGGCATGGGCCAGGTAAAGTGGCACATGTGCCCGCCGGAATGAGAGGGCAGGACCAAAGCAATGCTGGCCGACCCCTTACCATTTCCAGGATGGCTGCCTTACAAGCCTTTCACATTCCCCTCACATATCCAATGAACTTTGGCACCACCGAGGCCGCCAGCATCTTGCACAGGTCCATTACACCACCACCATAGATGCCCGGAGTGCCAGGTTCACCCAGCCCAAAGGAGGCAAAGTGGCCAGCTAGAAAGGCCAGGTAGAACAGTGATGGGATTCAGCCAGGATGGCCAGTTCAGGTGAACTGGTAGTTAAAAATTCTGCCTGGCCCCACCCACCACCCACCCTGTCCCACCACTAATTATTAGCCTTGCACGCCTTGGCTGGTGCCTTAGAGTTATACTGCGGCATAGCTGTAGCTGCTCTTTGGCTCCCTTGCTTCAACCATGTGGCCCAGCCTACTTGTCTGCCTTTGCTGGGGCCTAAGGTGTGGCGGCCTCCCGCTCGTCTGACTTGGCCTACTCCCAACCACTCTAGCAGCAGAACATCCAGGTAAGCACAGCCCGGGTGCCCCCCTCAGAAAAGCAGGGCTGGGACAGTATCCTGGTAGTTTCTAGATAAGAATGCTTCTCCCCCTTTCTCCTAAAAGCACTCTCAAATCCTCTCAATGAAAACATTTGTTTCCTCAAAATGAACTGGTTAGAGCTGAGGCTCTAGTACACATGGATTGCAACATTCTTCTATTATGATGCAGGAATTTTCAAACAAATTGCTTCTCCTTAACTGAATCAACAATGCAGTAGAGACATCCAAGCGCCTTCAGCATTAGCAGCTTTGCCATCATTCCTAGTAGACTGTACTGCAGCAGAAATAATTCAGCATTGTTTAGCTCAGGGGACATGTGTAAGTAGCTATATGGTATCTATTTGCTGTAGGGATGGCAGCTGGACATAGATTTAATCAAACCATTGTAATGTCTGCAACTTCCAAATGATCCAGCTAATAGAAAAACAATGAGGTTTGTCTGGTCCAGTTATTTTATTAGCATAAACAGAGATTAACACTTGTAAGCTTCCCTAAAGCAAGCTCGTAATTAAGTATACTGTACTGTATATTATATAAATGAAGCAACACTTGTTTTGTAAAACTGTGCTGATTGACACCTGTTCCACAACCATTCTTTGTACACTGACACTGACAGCTTTTTGGCCATCAGAATAAATCTACCCTATGACCTGGTTTACACATGCACAATTCAAGTGTCCTAACATTGTAGGAAAGAGTTCTAATATAAAAAAATATTTTTAAGCCCTTCAAAATAATTAGATGGCAGGATGTAGCATAATCAAGAATTCTTGCAAAACAGCCAATTTGAAAATACATCTGACTGTGGAGTCAAAAAGGTGGGGGGAAGGGAAGAGAAATGTGTTAGCCAGTAGTGTGCTTCCTTTTAGAAAACACAGCTGAATTTGAGAATCTCATGCAATAGCAGGCCTACTGCCTGTGAGGAAAAGTGCAGAGAAATCTATTAGGGAGCTCTATAGATTACCCAGGAAAGCCCTATCACTAGACATTTTACACCAGGGGCTCCACTGCCATTTTGAGAATATGTTGTGACCACTGCCTTGCTTTGAGAGTATGATTCACCAGGGGTAGGATGGCCCCTCCCTGCGCTCCATTTTTGGCCACCTAGGCCTCAGGAAAACCTCCTGGGAGCAAAAATAGCCTCCCAGAAAGGCAAAAAACGGAGGGGGGGGGGAGGCTCTGCGCTCTATTTTTTGAGCTCCTGGGTCTCAGGAAAGCCTCAGCACACACACACCCGCACGCTCCTGGGCCTCAGGGAAGCCTCCTGGGCAAAGCAGTAAGACAGCAAGGGGGAACCCAGCACAGCTGATCATTGGAACAGCTGATTGTCGGGAGGAAAAAAAAAGAGAAACACCAGTTTGGCCGAACAGTAGCATTTTTTACTACCAGTTCGCCTGAATTGGTAGAATCCCACCACTGCAACTCACCCTTTTACATAGTGGCTGCTGGGATGGACTGATCAGATGAACCAGAGAAATGGTGATGCTAGGACAGAAAGCCAGGAGGCTATCCAGGGAGAGAGGTCTGGGAGGACCTACAAGGGCTCAACCGTGATTCATTCCACAGATACTTCAAAAGTTACTCTGCGCTCCCAACCCCAACTTGTTGCCAGGATTTGCTATTATTTCTTAGAGTTATACCTCCAGCTTTATTTTTGTACAACTCAACCTACCTTCTTTCTCTACTACAATCCTGTGAAATCAGCCTGAAAGAAAACGACTGGCCCAAAGTTACCCAGCTAGCTTTCATGACTAAGGGAGGAGCCAACTCACAATCTCCTAGTTTCTAGTCCACCATCTTAACCTCTGCACCAAATTGATTCTTTGGTATTCTTTTGATTTTAATCCTTCCTCTCACTGGGAAACAACAGAGAAAAACACATTTCAATGAGAAGGATTTTGAAAGAACAGTCAAGCATCTATTTGCTTTCTGGCTGACTGTCATATGGGAGCTAGATTAGAATTATGCAGTAAAATTCACACACTTGTGCATTGAAATGGGCTCACACCATACAGACTTTCTAAACCAAAATACTGATTGTTGCATAAATGATGCTTTCTCTTTGCAATTATAGCCCACATAATATATATGAAGGGCTGGGGGATAATTTGGATTTATAATTAATGCTGCAGCATTTATAAATGCCTTATAGAGAACAATGTAGCAGAGTTATCATTAGAATTACAACCTTTTAAAATAACAATGCACTTTGCTTTATAGCCCCTCAGGCAGGGGTGAATCTGAGAGTTGCTTCTCTGATCATGACAAGAGGAATCATTCTTAACTCACTGCTTGAATGATAGACCAGCCACTAAATGATCATTAATCATTTATGATGCAGAGAGAGACTATAAATGTTTACAATAATCAAGTGTCCATAGATTATCTTTCTTTGAATCATGAATGTTTCTTCCTCATCATGTCTGAAATAAGTTTCCAGTGCTGAATCCACTGAGGTTATTTGTATTTATCTCTAGGTTAATAAGACCTTCACAAATGTTTAATATGTTTGTTGATAATTTGGATCTTTTTAAAATTTGCACTCCTCAGCAAAGCAGGGGCTGGTGCTCTGCAGAAATACTAATATGACACCTTGATGTCTTGGAAAATCAATTTTTTTCCTTCAAAAGCATATTATTACCACTGAATACTATAAAGCAAACTACATTTTGCACCAGCAATAACTGAGACTCATATTTATGGCTTAAACATCTGCATATAGAGACACATGTTGGTTTATAATTTATATAGGAACTAATTCCCCACATACCCCCTTTTGACCTGGAAGGCAAAAGGGAACAAGACAGGAGAACCTAGGACACTGATGGTGAATCTTTTTGTTGTGATGTGCTGAAAGCATGCCAGCACCTACAATGCAATGCACCCCGTCCTCCTTCCACATTCGTGTGCAACACCCCCACCTCACCCCCTTACCTGCACTGCATGTGCATATGCCTCCCAGCTAATTTTCGGTCCATTTGAGGCCGTTTTCACCCTCCTGGAGGCTCAAGGGAAGCCTCTGTAGTCTTGGGAGGCTGAAAACAGGCCTCTTTCGGCACTTCCAGTATTTCTGGAAGGCCGATTTTCAGCCTCCTGAGGCTGCAGAGCCTTCTGTTGAGCCTCCGGGAGGGTGAAAACAGCCTTAAATGGGCCAAAAATCAGCTGGGAGGCACGCGCATGCGCAGTACAGGTAAGTTTGGCTGAGGCTCGCGTGCCTGCACAAATGGCTCTGTGTACGACCTGTGGCATACGTGCCATAGGTTCGCCATCATGGACCTAGGAAGTTCTCTGAACCCAAAGAGAAGTAGGCTATAAATGTAACAAAGAAATAGAACGGAGAACCTTCTAATTAAAACTATCAGGTTAATTTACAATTCTGTCACATGTAATTACCAGAGTTTGTTTGCAGATTTCAAGAATATATTCTTTCTTTCTTTTAAGCTTCATATGAGGAAGTTCTTACTTTTGAAAAATCTGTTGATTATTTGCTTTTAGATACTTTGTTATCTTCAGTTATTTTAGGAATGCACTTAAAGATAATTATTTTTTAAAAAACAAATCAATATATTTCATTCATTTCTGCTGTTACCATTTTGACAAACAAGTACAGGAGTACCAACAAATCTAAAAACAAAGTTCTTGCAAATATTGGTCTAGTTCAGGGGTTTCAAACTCAAGGCCCACAGGTCAGATCCAGCCCACAAGGTGGTTAGACTGTACACCTGAGAAACATTGAAGGACTGGCCTGCGGGGCCTCGGCCCAGCCCAGGCTGACCAGGCGCTGATCTGCAACTTGGTGGCATCCATCCAGGCCAGATTGCAGCCAGCCTTAGATCTGGAGCACTGCCTCAGCCCCGCTGCTTGGGCATGCGCCCAGGGAGCGGCGAGTGCACAGACTTGGCATCCCTGGGAATTGCATTCTGAGTGCTTCCTTTTTACCCAGGAGACCAGCCCTTGCGCACTTGCTGCCTTCTATGCACAAGCCCAGGGAGCAGGGCAGAGATAGTGACGCAGATCTAAGACTGGCCGCAGTCCAGCCCAGATGGCCACCACCAGGTTGCCGATCAATGCCATGCCTGCACCATGTCTCCATGCCTCACTCGCTGGCCTTTCGTGTGTGTGTGTGTGTGTGTGTGTGTGTGTGTATGTATGTGCACATGCACGTGCGAGGGGTGGTGTTTGGCAACGGGCTCCACAACTCGCTGTGACCACCAGGCTGGCCCTCCAAGAAGCAGGTATCAGCAGCAGGCAGTCAGGGGGGTACATGTGATGCGGACCATTGGATCCCACATGGCTGGGACAATGCAGGAGGCTACCAAGCTCTTCAGCAGGCTAGCAGGCTTCCCCCTGCACCTCTCCCTGTGGCTATTGCCACTGCCGCAGGCCAAGACAAGGTGGGTTGGGGGTGTGTGGCTGCTGCCAAACACCATCGGCTTGACTACTCCATCCCATCTGCTTTGCTTGCAGTTTGAGAGCAGATCGCCACTGGTCAATTCCTCAAAGGCCCCTTGAAGGTCTTGCCTTTGCCCCTCACATGACTGCATTCCCCTCATGCACTGGACACACTTCGGCCCCACTGTGGGCTGTTGCCATCACCGAGGCTGCCAGCAGCTCTTGCAAGTCCATTAGAATGCTGCCATTGCTGCCCAGAGCACCAGGCCCACCAAGCCCGAAGGAGGCAAAGTGGCCAGCTGGAAAGGCCAAGTAGAGATGATAGAACAGGTAAAAGGCAGCCATCGCAAACTTCCCCACTCTGCTGGGCCTGGGCAGCCATGGCACTGATGGGGATTTTGCTTTCCCTGCTCGATGTGGGTCTTTTGCCTGCTAGGCCTGGGCATGTCTACCCCCTGTACTTGGCCCTTCTAGCTGGTCACTTCGTCCCCTTCGGGCTGGGAGGGTCTGCCAAGAGGTAGCAGCAGTCTGCAGCAGGGCCAAGGTGTGTTCAAGTGCCCGAGGGGAACATGCTCCGTGTGCAGGCCAAGAGCAAGACCTACGAGGGGCTGAGAAAATGATCAGCAGTGACCTGCTCTCCAACCACAAGCCAAAACTGCCAGTGGGACAGAGTAAGCGCATCCAGCAGTCTGCATAATGTGCCTCCTTCTCCTCCTGCTTGGACAGCCAGCCCAGTGGTGACAGCGGGCTCTGGAGCCGCAGAATGCGCCAGCTGAGGGACCAGCAGGCTACAACTGCAGCCGGAAACCATGATCTGATCAAACCATGATCAACCCGCTAATCTGGCCCTCAATGAAATCAAGTTTGACACTCTAGTTCTTTGTGCACATCAAATTTAGACCTCAACAAATAGCAGTACTTTGACAACCTTGCCCGGGCTCAGAAATCTATAAGACAAAAATTAAGTTATGGCACATCTTATTGGCAAGGAAATTGCATGAAAATATCTGTGAAATCATCAAGAATGCATTATTATTTTTAAACAACAATTAAAAACAAATATATTAGTTGCCTAGAATTCAATTTGTACATAAGCAATTAGATGAGAAGACCTCAAAGGTCCTTTCCAATTCTATTATTCACAATCATACACACAATATTTCTTTCAATCCTTTTCAAGACAATGAAATTTTTGAACTATATTCATTCAAATACTTAGCTGATCCAAAGTGAACATTGTTCAAGTCTTTGTGAATTATGATTTATGAACCAGGGTTTCTTTTTGAGGAAGGATCACACAACACATTACTCAATAACAAGCACATCACATTAAAGCTGAATCAGTAAGGTAACTGTTCAAAGCTGGCAGTTGGGTGAAAATAATTTTTGCTTTCCTGTAACTCATCAATATGAGATCAAATGTTCAATTACATTTGTGACAGGTACAGAGATGGTATTCAGCAGGTTCTGACCAGTTCTGGAGAACTGGTAGTGAAAATTTTGAGTAGTTCAGAGAATTGGCAAATACCACCTCTGACTGGAGATTTTACAGTATCCTTTCTCTACCATGCCCACCAAGCCACACCTACAGAACCGGTAGTAAAAAAAATTGAATCCCACTACTGGACAGGTAGTATTCGTTGTTAAAACATAGAACAAAGCAATGAGTCTGAAATAGATATTTCAGATAGAAATAGAAATATGTTATCTGCAAAAAAATATCATACTCTACCTTTTGATGACTGAAAGTGAAATACCACCCCATGCATCAAAACCACTAAACAAAAAAAAAACAATAAACGATATGATACTTCCATTTCAATTTGTCTAAACTTTAGACTCTAAAGGCTGTCATCTTTTCATGGGAAGCCTCAGTTTAAATAATTGTGGTCAAGAAGGGTCTCCATCAGAATAGATGTTACTGCACAAGGATGTTCTTGCAGCTGTGAGGACGGTGTCGTGAAACATCAGCTGTGTTTTGGCTTAGTGAATATTTGGATGAGAACCCTATCATTACTTGACAATGCCTGTCTACTCTTGGGAAACATTCTTGTTTATTTCAGCAACCTTGTTTTCAAAGTAGCACAGAAGGCAGACAGGCAGTAAGAGAGAAGACGATGCCAACAAATAAACCTACTGACCTGAATTTGTTGCCAAAAAATTACTCAACACCTCTCCTAATGTAAAGTATAAGCAAATCCCCAGAACTGCTAAACATATATATGCAGAGTTCTAAAACAGTGCTGCAAAAATTTAAAAACTAAAACATTATAAGCTTGGGCCTGATTTTGGTTGTCATCCCTTTAGCTTTCATTTATTTTTTTTATCTTTTGTAGGGATCAATCTTGTCTTCAGCAGTAGTATCTACCACATGGCATAATATTTCATCAAGATTACTAAACTATATATTTTTTAAAAGAATGACATCTTGAGATGCAAGGTGTAATAAATGCTTAGGATTCATCCATACTACTATTTGTTTTCTCAGCAGCTAATGTTAGTTCTGTCACATTATTTTCTTTATTTGAATTTATTAGTCACCCGACTCCAATGGACTCTGAATTTCATAGCCTTCCACTAGACTCGAGTAATAGTCAATGCTATGATTGCTTATCAATCCCATCTTAAATGAAACCTGGGTCAACTTTTCTTTTTTTTAATATTTTATTTTTTAAAAACAAAAATACAAATCTCTATTCACATTAACATTGCTCGTATTGTTATTAATACATACCTCTCCTTTTATATATAAATATCAGCTCTTATTTCTATCTTCCATCCATTTGTACCAACTATCCCAAACCGGATAATTGCCCAAATCATCTTTGCCTCTTAATTCCATTGTGAATTTATCCAGTTCCGCACAATCCATTATTTTTTGTGTCAAGTCTTCTTCAGATGGTATATTTTCCTTCTTCCATCCCTGTGCGAAGGCTATTCTCGCCGCAGTTATGATATGTATAATGATGCATCGGATGACCTTGCTCAATTTTTCCCTTAATTATTCCTAATAAGAATATTTCCAGTTCGAGTTCTAATTTGTGCTCTGTAATTTCTAATAACCATCTTTGTACCTCCTCCAATATTTTTTGATCTCTGGACACTGCCACCACATATGAAAGAACATTCCTTCTTTGTGTTTACACTTCCAACATTCTGCTTTTGTATTTGGATACATTTTGGCCAGTCTTGCTGGAGCTAGGTGCCACCTACAAAACATTTTATATTGATTTTCTTTAAATGCTGTTGACAATGTCAATTTACAGTTATCAATCCACATTTTTCCCAATCCTGTAAATTTATATTATGCCCTACATTTTTTGCCCAGGCAATCATTGATCCCTTTACTATTACCTCTTCTAATTCCACTTCCAACAAATAGTTATACATTCTTGTTATAAATTTTATCTCCTTGCCTGTCAAAATTTGGTCCAGTTGTTGTAAGTCCTTTTCTATCCCTTGTTCTTCTAGGTCTTTCCTAAATTTTGTCTGAATTTGTAAGTATGACCACCAATCTATAATTATATCTTGTTCTTTTAATTTATCAATCATTTTTAACTTCCTCTGATTATCTAATAGTTCTTCATAGCTGACCATTTTCCTTGTATCTCTCATATTTGGGTGTAATATCGTTTCCACTGGTGAGACCCATTTTGGTATCTTCATATAATGTTTTCTTTTAACCTTTTCCCAAGTTTGCAGTAGTGATTCTATTATCAAATGTCTACGGAAGTATGAATGTGTCTTGGTTTTTTTTGTCCCATAAGAAGACATGCCACCCTGCTTGGGGGTCATGGCCCTCAATTGCCAAAATTATTTTATTTTTCAAATTTATCCATTCCTTTACCCATAATAGTACTGCTTGGTAATAAAGTTCCCATTTTGGGAGTCCAAGTCTGCCTCTACTTCTACTATCTTGTAGCATTTTTATGCTTCGGATCAACCTTTTCACTGGATCACTGAAATCAGAAAAGTTAACAGATATAACTAAATGTCAGAAGAAAACTTGGGCTCAGGTCAGAGGGAGTTGACCTTTACATAAATTATGTAAAGGGACTGTGCATTCTGTCTATCCATCCGTCTGTCTGTCTATCTTTCATCCAAAACCAACACGGTCCAAATTTGGATGGTTGGAGAAACTAGCAAATGAAAGATCAAATCTAAAAATGGGCTGGAAAGAGGAAAATATTGCCTCTCCATATTTGCCCAGGGCAGCCTTATGGGATAGGTAATTGATAACAGCTGGAAATGCTGCCAATTGTTCACTTCTATATCTCCCTCCTGGTCATGTGACTCTGAATGGAGCATTTGAAGCCCAGAATGGGCTTCACATTGCACATCTGTTACAGAAGCAAACACCGTGATGGGAGAGGGGAAACATCAATACAAGAGGTAATATGTATTAACATATCCAGATAAGACCCTGGAAGGAAGTGCACCCACATAAACACAAGTGCAACATATTACTATTTTTTTCATTTCTCTTCAATCCTGTCCAATTTTTGAACACTAACTGGACTGGTTCCTGCAGTTTTCTTGGCAAGGTTTTTCAGAAGCAGTTTGCTATTGCCTCTTTCCTAGGAGCTGAGAGAAAGTGACTGGCCCAATATTACCCAGCCAGCTTCATGTCCAAGAACTAGGAGAACAGAACTCACAGTCTCCTAGTTTCTAGCCTGGTGCCTTAACCACTATACCAAAATGGTTATCATTACTTTATTATCCAGAAGAAAATATGGGGCCTGGTATTTATCAAGAATTCCAGAAACTGTGCTGGATATGCTCTCCCTAGCTGAAAAAGATAATTGTTTTTTAAAAAAGTCAGTGCTAAAGAGCTCTTAAAGTCTCTTTGCAAAAAAAAAAAAAAAACTACAGTAGGCCAATTATCCAAGTAAGTGGGTTTTTAAAACCTTCTTCACTGGGATTTGTATGATGTGGAGAGGAACAATTATGCCACTTCAAATTAAGTATTCCTACCCTTGCTGACTTTCCATAATAAACTGCATCGTGGTTGGAACTCATTTGCTTTTCCCAATTCTGATTTTTCACATATCCATGTTCATTTATTTTCTCTGAAGAGAAGTCCATGGAGAAGCATAAACACAGCTTAACTGGTAATGTATGGTGTAATCACTCTTCTTGCTTTTTTAACTGCCTTAAACCTCTGACTACCCCCAATTAAATATTCAAGGATTTACAACTGGATTCTTTTTTTGGCCCAGTTATGTTTCATCTTCAGCAAATTATCAATAATATATTACATGCAACTCCGTCAATTGAATGCAGACATTCTCTTCAACATCTATCTCAATAGTCAGATGTATTTGATATGGATTCCTTAGTCTAAAAAGTGCCCAAGATTCTGCCATGTCATATCTGCCCCTGTCTAACTTCCTGGACAGCAAAGAAGTTCAACAGACGGGGGCTTCTGTGAATAGCAAGTGAGCAGCAGGCTTGAACCTGAATAATAGAGCTGGAAGGTACTTTGGAGGTCTTCTAGTCCAACCTTTACTCAAAACAGGTGACCACATACCATCCCCATCAAATGGGTGTCCAGTCTATTCTTGAAAACCTGTGATTGAGCACCACAACTCCAGGAGGCAAACTATTCCACTAATCAACTGTTCTCACTGTCAAGAAATGTCTCCTTATTTCTAGATTGGATTTCTCTTTAACAAGCTTCCACCCATTATTTCTTGTCCTGTCCCCCTCACCCGGGATGCTTTGAAGAACAAGTCAATCCCCTCTGCTCTGTGACAGCCTCTCAAGTACTGGAAGGTAGTTATCATGTCTCCCCTAATCCTTTTCTTCAATAGGCTAAATAGTATCTAGCTCCTTCAACCATTCAACATGATTTAGCATCCAGATCCCTTATCAACTTGCCCTTCTCTAGACACTTTCTACAGTGTCTAGAGCATCTCATCTGTATCATGGTGACCAGAACCAGATGCAGTCTTCCAAGTGCGGTCTTACCAGTGTGATATAAAGTAGCACTATCATTTCTTGCGATCTTGATCCTATCTCTCTACAGATGCAGCCCAGGACAACATTGGCTTTTTTTGGCAGCTGCGGTAGATTGCTGGCTCATATTTAAGTGGTGGTCCACTAGAACACCCAGATCTGTCTCACAGTTACTATTGTTGAGCCAGGCACCACCTATTCTGCACCCATGCCATTTGATTTTTCCTGCCTAGGTGCAGGACATACTTTTCTCACCACTGAATCTTATGGGATAAGGCCCAATGCTCAAGTCTACCAAGATCTTTCTGAATATCTTTCAGAGTGTTAGCAATTCCCCTCAGCTTTGTGTATTCTGCAAATATGATGAGTTTACTGTCTATTCCTCTCATTTAGGTTATTTATGAAGATGTTGAGAAGCTCTCTGTATTATCAGCCTCTTTCCTGATACAACTATTTAATGGGGCTAGTATAAGGCAGGGGGTTCAGCTAGTCTACTCCAGCTCCATGATTCTATGGGGTTTTTTTTCCTATGTTTTCTGAATATTGTATATATTATATCAAAAAACCTGATGGCAACTAAGTGCCAGATGGCAACTTAGAAGCCTTCCATGCATTTTAGTCAAGGATACTAGCCAGTTGGGAGGAAAGGGAGAAGGAACGAAACTAAAATACTTAATATTACCAGTATTTCATCTCATGATATTAGTATGAGAACTATGTTGATAATGCATGTAAAGCATATCTCTATCTCTCTATCTTTATTTCTATCTAGGCATCTTTTTAAAAAGTAGATCTACTTACTTGAAACTTTAATTTTCAATTAAATATTACAGTAGCTCTCAGTACTACATTATCCATTTAAAGAAATAAGTGTTTTATTGGAAGATACTTATCTTCCAATATATTCCAAAGCAGGGGTGGGCTTCAGATATTTTAGCAAGTGGCTCTCTGCCCTAATGACTGGCTGGGTGGGCGTGGCTGTGTGGTCATGTGGCTGCATGGTCATATGGCTGGGTGGATGTGGCCAACTCGACGTCATTTCTTTGCTCTAATTACCTAAAAAAAAAGATAATATACCAAAAAGTTGTTTATTATTTCGTGCATTTAATACTTAAATAGAACACTAGGTGAAACCAGGCTTAATAGAAGTGACAGTGAGGAGGATCTTCGAGTCTTCACTAAGACTCCAAGAGTTTCTGGTGAGTTATGTGATTCTTATTGGGAATTAATCCCCTCAGAGGCTAGTGGCTGTGTTATCTGATTTTCTCTATGGTTCTCCCTCTACAAGTGCTTTATCTAACTTGACACTTTTATGAGGTGTAAAATGCTCTTGGCTGAATGCCCAGAAAGGAAAAAAAGCCTGGAAAAGGTGTTGGTTTATTATTCTAGTCTTTTTGAGATTATTGGGGGATCTCCGAGCTCTGCAGAGTCTTAGCTAGGGGTTCTCCTGAGCCCCTGTGAGCCCCCAGCAGCCCACCCCTGCTTTAAAGTTGTGGGTTTTCATTCTTTTCAAAAACATACTGAAATATTGTTGAAAATGCCAAATATCTCTTTAAATGTTTGTCTTCTTTGTTAAACCAATGTATGTTTACTCCTGTTTGAAACATTGGACAAACCAAGTTGCGCTAATTTAAGAATAGCAATAGCACTTAGACTTATATACTGCTTCACAGTGCTTTATAGCCTGTTCTAAGTGGTTTACAGAGTCAGCATATTGCCTCCAACAATTTGGGTCCTCCTTTTACCCACTGTGGAAGGATGGAAGGCTGAGTCAACCTTGAGCCTGGTGAGATTTGAACTGCCAAATTGCAGGCAGCTGGCAGGCAGCAGAAGTAACTGCAGTACTGCACTCTAACCACTGTGCCACCGTGGCTCAATGACTCAATGACACTGGGGCAGAATCTGGAAACCTGTATTTTGTGATGTGTCTCTAACAATTCCAAGGAAATATCATCTTTGCCTCTTATTAATTGGGCTAAGAGATGATTCAGAATTGGGAATTCTCCAATACTCATAGCTCCTGCTTGAAAAGCAGGTGGCAAGTGCAACTAGGAGGGCTTTAGTACAGTTACATCAACTCTTGAACGAGGAGGCTCTGCATCGGGTCATATGTGCCCTAGTCCCATGATGGCGAATCTATGACACATGTGCCAGGCATGGCATGCAGAGCCCTCTCTGTGGGCCTGTGCGCTGTTGCCCTAGGCCAGCTCCAATCACGTTTCTCCATCGTGTTTTACTCAATCAATTCCAACTTCTTGCAAAAGAAAAAGACCTTGTGAAGTTGGAATTGATTGAATGAACTTTCTCACTCACACGCTTCCCAATGTGGGAGATGGGGTCCCGTCCTCCTCCTGAAGCCCATTACGATGCAGAGCCACAATGTGAGCCATATTTCTCTTTCACCCCTCTCCTGTGGCTCCCTGTGGCCCTGTTGCAGTAAAGGGATGAAAGAGCTGTTGCCCTGTCATGGCAGTGGTGATGGCCAGAGCCTTAGTGCAGGAGCGAAGTGCTTGCTTTGCACTTGTTTTGCGTGGCAACAAGATTCCACCTTCGTCATGGAATTTGCTGTTGCTGCCAGCAAGGAGGGTGGGGAGAGAATGGTGGGGGTAGATCTTGCGGGGTGGGGGCCATCTCCCAAGCCTGGCCTTGCTCCTCCCTCATTGATAGGGCCAAGAGAGAGAAGGGGGCTGTGTGGGGAAGTACTCCCCTCCCCCAGCAAGCACCGAGCACAAAATCCCATCAGGAGAGGAGTGGCTGCCCAGCAGAAGCGCCCCCATTGGTAAGTCAGATAGTGGAGAGGCCTGGCCTGGCTCTCCCAGCGGGAAACTATTTGGCACTCCAGACACGAGCTGCTGCTTTTGAAATGAACTGCACCTTTGAAGAAGCTGGGCAGCGATGGCTGGGGCCGTGGCTGGGGCAGCAGAGACATTAGGGCTGCTCCCCCCTCCTCAGCAAGTCAGGCCTGGAGGAGCACGGAGAGTTGTCGGCCGAGTGCTGGAGGATCAGAAGGCGCACTCTGATGTCACTCCAACAGTGTTTCCAGCACACACTCCTCTATCCTGAAGGGGGATTGAGGGGGGAGGGGGAAAGGGATCAGGGGAAGGGGAAGGGGGAAGGGTAGCGATGCTTCTAGGAAGAGAAGCCCAGCTGGTTTTCCTTTTGGTGTGGGGAGGGGGGAAGACCCAATAAAAATCCAATTTCCCCCAATAAATGAGGAAAATAAAGGCCCAGCAGTCCAGAGTCCGATCGGAGTGGAAATCAGTTGAAATCTGGGTGGAAGGCTCTTCAGAGGGGGATCTTCCTGGGTCTCTTCTTCAGTGGTGGGATTAAAAATTTTTTTACTACCAGTTCTATGGGTGTGGCTTGGTGGGCATGGCTTGGTGAGCATGGCAGGGAAAGGCTACTGCAAAATCTCCATTCCCTCCCCACTCCTGGGGGAAGGCTACTGCAAAATCCCATTGCCTCCCCACCCCACTAACTTGCATTCCAGCTCCATTCTCCTGTGCAAGGCAACAAAAGAAGACCCAGCCAATCAGCTGGGACTTGGGAGGCAGAGAATAGATGAGGGCAGGGCAAGCCAGAGGTGGTGTTTGCTGGTTCTCTGAACTCCTCAAAATTTCTGCTACAGGTTCTCCAGAACTGGTCAGATCCTGCTGATTACCACCTCTGCTAATAATGAACTATAATATACAGGATTATATGAAGGAAGGTGAAATCAGAGGAGGGAGGGAGGGAGGGAGGGAGGGAGGAAGGAAGGAAGGAAGGAAGGAAGGAAGGAAGGAAGGAAGGAAGGAAGATGTGATGGCTCTCCAGAGGCTACTGCACTACACTCCCATCATTCCTGAGTTGTGCTGTTAAAGAAATCCAGTGCCACTAGGGAGAATCAAGTTGTGAAAGAGTGATTAAAATTCATCACAAAATCTCATTATTCAGATTAAAATGACATGTTGGCACTTTGTGATAAATAAATGAGGTTTGGGTTGCAGTTTGGGCACTCGGTCCATAAAAGGTTCACCATCACTGCCCTAGTCATTTCCCAGTTGGATTGCTGTAATGTGTATTACCTGGACATGTCTTTAAAGAATATCTGCACTAGTGGTGGGATTCAAATTTTTTTACTACCGGTTCTGTAGCCATGGCTTGGTGGGCGTGGTGTGGCTTGATGGGCATGGCAGGGGAAGGATCCCTTCCCACCCTACTAACCTGCTTTCCAGCTCTGTTCTCCTGTGCAGGGCAACAAAAGAAGATCCAGCTGATCAACGGGGACTCAGGAGGCAGAGAATAGATGGGAGCAGGGCCAGTCAGAGGTGATATTTGCTGGTTCTCCAAACTACTCAAAATTTCCACTACTGATTCTCCAGAACTGGTCAGAACCTGCTGAATATCACCTCTGATCTGCACCATACAACTAGTGCAGGATACAGTAGACCCAGCAGCCATTGCTATGACCTGATAATACTTGATCGCCTCTGCTTCAGAGCGCCATTAGTTGCCAGAGAGCTATTAGTTTCGAGTCTTGGTTGTCATCTTTAAAATTTTGTCCTATATACCTTCTGTCCTAGTTATCTGTATCTTCTGGCATTCAGCTACTTGTCCAGTCAGATTTTATAGGGTTGACTATTTCAAAGTTTATATTTATATTTATATATTTTTTTTTCTTAAGTTTTCGAGTACTTACATGTATGGCATTCAGCTTTGTTGGTATTTTCCCACGTCATTGTAGTTGTGCTTTTAAAGTTGTAGCAACGTTTGGCAGAATCTCATCTGCCATCATCAGTCTTCTGTATTGTATCAATACAGAAGCCTGATGATGGCAGATGAGATTCTGCTGAAACGTTGCTACAACTTTAAAAGCACAACTATAATGATGTGGGAAAATACCCAAACAAAGCTGAATACCATCCATCCATACACACACAACACACACACACACACACACACACACACACATATATAGATATAGATATGTTTTCTGAGATTCTGCGGTATTTGTATGTGGATCTTTGGTTGTTCAGGTTTTCTCGGCGTAAGATTCGAGTATCTGAGGCAACGTTTGATGAAGTCTCATTCATCATCTTCAGGCTTGTGTCTTGGCTCTGTGCTTCTCACTCTGAGAAGCACAGAGCCGCACAAGCCTGAAGATAATGAATGAGACTTCATCAAACGCTGCCTAGATACTTCAATCTTATGCGGAGAAAACCCAAACAACCAAAGATACACACACACACACACACACACACACACACACACACACACACATATATATAAAAGCGAAAGAACACTCACGCAGCATCATGAAATCTAAAGAACCCTAAAGCCTACAAACTTGAAATTTGGCGTATATGTTCCTCTTGGCTTCTAGGTGCTCACTAAGAAAGGATTTTTCAAAGTGACCATCAGATCATTAGTATTTCTGAATACAGTAATTAACATGCTCTGATGCTAAGGAGTTCTACTCCCCCTCTCCACCTGAAGAGAACTCTATTCCAATTGCCAGTTGCCTCACATTCCATTACCTTAGTAACTCCATAGCCATTTGCACCACTCAGGTGACCCAAGGACACAGACAAACCTCCATATTGCCTCAACGACTCTCTAGTCTAAAAGGATGCAAACTACACTTCCAACAGGAAGCTACTTTGGAATCACAGGTTGTAGTATTTTTATTACCCACCATCCAGTCAGAGCTGAAGAAGTTCCTTGGATGAGAAGCAAAACATCTTCAACAAAAAACCAGAAAGTCCAGTTGCCTCCTGAAAAAAAAGCACCTTTGGGACAACAACTGGAGGATTGTACTTTACAACACTTTTGCCGGATAGATAGATAGATAGATAGATAGATAGATAGATAGATAGATAGATAGATAGATAGATAGATAGATAGATAGATGGATGGATGGATGGATGGATGGATGGATGGATGGACGGACGGACGGACGGACGGACGGACGGACGGACGGACAGACAGACAGACAGACAGACAGACAGATAGATAGATAGATAGATAGATAGATAGATGATAGATAGATAGAAAGAAATGGAAAGGAGAAAGGAGAAAGGAGAAAGGAGAAGAAAGGAGGAAGGGAAGGGAGGAAAGAAGGAAAGGAAGGGAAAGGAGAACAAGAAAAGGAGGAAGGAAGGGAAGGGAAGGAGGAAGGGAAAGAAGGAAAAAAGGAAAGGAAAGGAAGGGAAAGGAAGGGAAAGGAAGAAAGGAAAGGAAGAAGGGAAGGGAAAGGAGGAAAGAAGGGAAGGAATGGAAAGGAGGAAAGAAAGGAAATGAAAGGAGGAAAGAAGGAAAGGAAAGGAGGAAGGGAAGGGAGGGGAAGGGAGAGGAAAGGAGGAAAGAAAAGGAGTAAAGAAAGGAGGCTTGGAAGGAAAAGGAGGGAGGATGGAAAGGAAAGGATGGGAAAGGAGGAAGGGAAGAAGGAAAGCCCGGGCTCCTGCATAGCCCAATCACATAGTTTCATTGTGAAGCATGGGTATCCAGCCAGTATGCAGATAAAGTCAGCATTATGTGAAACTTTTTTACATGGGTTTGAATTTTATATGCATTTTGGTGTCTAAGAGTTTTGAAACCATATTTTGTTATCTATCTAGAGCCTTTGGGAATGGGCTCTAAGCGTGTAAGTATTGTGTACAAATGAATCAAAAGGCTTATTTTTCAGTGCATTCTCACTGTATAAGTAAAATCTGCAGAGATCTTCATTCTTCATCTACAACCAGCCTAGTGAGACTCTAAAATTCCTAACAAAAATGGTCCTAGTCATAACTGATTTTAGCTAGTTTCCTTCTGTAATCATTCATTCATTCATTCAATTTATCCAGTCATTCATTTTTCAGAACGTTTAAATAGGTTATATTTTCCATATCCTTTAAGATAATCTGTGTTCTTGTTCTAAATTTTCACTCCTTTTCTTAATCAAGAAACAAGCAACTAGAGACATCTGGAAAATAGTATTGGATTGCAAGAGAAAGGCCTGACACTTCAGTTCTAATCATGTTTACTTAAAAGATAAATCCCCATTTCCTCCTATTCTTTACTCAGGCAGGTGATTGAAGCCCCCTTATCTTCTTCTTTCTTCCCATCTACGTTTGTTATCTTTGCCACCTTTCTTTGTGTTAGGTATGGGCTAGATTGAAGAGGCAGGACAACGGTAAAAGGAAAGGATTTCTTTATTCAGCTCTGAACAAAAAACTGCCACCCGGTGTGCCTGCTGTTCTTTTTACAGGCTGCTGTCCACAATTTCAGCCACTGACGGCTGTTCATTTTCCCGCCTGGAAAATGAACCAATGGGGGAAGTCTGACATCACTGACTTTCCCCATTGAATATCTAATATCCCTCCCTTCCTGGAAGAAGCATTCATCCGATCAGCTCTCACTCACAGACATAATCACATAAGTAGGAAGGACCCCTGTGAGTGCAACTGGACCCCCCCCCCCAGTAGTTCACACACCCCCAGCCGTGGCAACCTGACTAGTTGGGTCTGTTGTCACTCCACAGCCAGCCTCAGGGTTTTTCAGGGGCGGGGCTGGTCCCGACAGCTCTGAGTTTCTTCGCTGGATTTCCCCCCCTTCAGCTAAATTATCCTGCGGTGTACTTGAGTTTGAGGCCCACCCTAGAGTGGGGAGGCTTGTGTTTTCAGTATTTATAGTTGTTAGGGTTGGTCTTACCTCTCTATGTTGTGTTTCTGTTTCTGAGGTTTTCTGGTCATTCAGATGCCGTTCCAATAGTCCCCGGAGTTGGTTTATGTGTCTGCTCCATATTTTCCCATCTTCTAGTTCTACTCTATAAGATCGGCAGCCTGTGACTTGCACTATTCATGCAGGGACCCATGCCCCACCCCCCACCCCCCTGAGCTGATTGACCTATGTTCAAATATCTGCATTTACTTGTCGAATCTGCGGGTGTGCTTGGATTGTAGAGTGTGTGTAATCTATCTAGCTCTGATCTTAACTTCTGCCCCATTAAAAGTTCTGTTGGACTTCTGTGTGTGGTGGTTCAGCAACTGTTGCTTTCTGTGGTAGAAAAATACTGTAAAAGTTTAAAAGTCCCAGGAAAGCTTGTAATTCTGTTTTGTTTGTTGGAGTGGGAGCTTCCTTAATTGCTTTTATTTTACTATCAGTGTGATGTATACCCGTCTCATCAATTAGATATCCCAGAAATTCAACACTTGGTACTGCTATGTGACATTTCTCTTTTTTGAGTTTAAGGCCAGCTTCTTGAAATCTGCTCAAGACTAGCCTTAGTCTTTGTTTAAGTTGTTCTTTGTTCTCTGCTGCCATGAGGACATCATCAAAATAAGGTACCACCCCCACAATGTCCTGTAGTAGGCGTTCCATTAAGCTTTGAAATAGTCCAGGGGCTAAGCTGACCCCAAATTGCAGTCTTTTGCATTTGAAAGCACCTCTGTGTGTTACAATGGTTTGAGCTTCTGCTGTTTCTTCATCCACAGGTAACTGCTAATAGGCTTGAGCCAGTCTAATTTGGTAAAAAATTTCCCCTTTCCTATCGAATGCAATAGATGTTGTACAACTGGCACTGGGTATGCGCTCTGTTGCAATGCAGTATTAATTGAAATTTTATAATTAGCACAGATTCTGATTGACCCATCTGGCTTAACTGGAATGACTATAGGGGTTTCCCACTTAGCGTGATCAACTGGCTATGAGTTTATCTAATTGTTCATCCACTTTGGGTCTCAAGGTGAAAGGGACTCGCCTTGGTTTTATTCTGACAGGGGGAACTTTTGGATCAAGGTTGAGGGAAATAGGGGTCCCCTTATACTTGCCTAGGGTTCCGTCAAACACATCCTTGAATTCAGTCTTCAGGTCCTATCTCATTTGATTGTGCTCCTCCGCTTGCGTGGTGTGGATGGTCACCTCGACTCCTATGGCTCTAAACCATTCTATTCCGAGGAGGCTTGGTACTTCTTTGTCCACGATGGTTAAAGGCAATTCACCGGTGAAGCTTCTGAATTTTACTGGAAAAATTCCTCTTCCTAACACGGGAATTCTGTTCCCTTGGAAATCTTTTAGTATTAAACATTGTGGTTTTAGTTGTTGTCGAGTTTTGCCAAGGATTGCTTCTTTTATAGTTGTCCAGGACACCATAGATATGTAGGATCCGGAGTCAATTTCCACATCACAAGGTTTTTCTTCTATTATCACTGTGATGTTGAATTTCTTTGATTTATGGTGATCAGAATGCCCCAGTATTGTGTCTTCATAGTATCTGTCCTTCTCCATTCTATTCTCTTCCCTCCAGTAATTTGAATGAGGAGGTCTCTGGAATCCCCTTTGTTGTGGGCCACGTGGATGATTAGGAAACCCTGCTTGTCTCTGACTGGGGTATGCTGGCAGATTTGCTCTGCATGCTTCAGCAATATGCCCCCTTCTCTCACATCGGTGGCAGATTATATCCTTGAATTTGCAAACCGCCCGGGGGTGCTTCCCTTTACAGCCTGCACACCATAGGGGTCTCTGGTTCGTCCCTTGGGGCCCTGATTTTCTATCAGGTTTTACTCTACGTATTTCTTCCTCCTCTTCTTCGGAGAGTTCTCCAATCTCCCCCTCTCCCTGATATTTGTTGGTTGTCCCCCATGCTGAGTGAACGCTCTCGGATTTCTCAATTTTAGCTGCTGGTTTTTCTGAGATTTCTGCTGCTCGGGCTTCCTCTATTACTTCTTTTAAAGAGGTGATCTTTTTAGTTATCAGCTTCCTTTGCAATCTCAGGTCCCTCATTCCAACTACAATTCTATCTCTTAAAGTTATTTCCACATTTTCAAACTCACAGCCCGCAGCAATAACTCATAGGTTTGTAAGGTAATCATTTATGGTCTCACCTGGTTTCTGTTCTCTGCGGTAAAAGTCAAGACGGTGAGCCAGTGACGATGCAGCGGGAGCATAATGTTCTTCTAACATCTTCTGTAATTCTTTCCATTCCATTGTTTCCACATCTTTGGGAGTAGCTAGGGTTCTAACCATTTTGTAGAGGCGATTTCCACAATATCCCAGGATTAGAGCTCTCTTCCTCTGTTCTGTTGCATCCTGCAGTGAATTTGCTTCTAAAAACATTCGAAATTGTCCCATGTACGTGACCCAGTCATGCTTTTTTGGATCAAAAGGTTCTGGTTGACTGTGGGTGGACATTCTGATGATCAGCAGAGTGATAGCAGCGTTCTGTTGTTAGAATTTTCCGTCTTCTTTGACCCAGTCGCTTCCTTCTTTCTGGCGCTACTAGTACTAGCCCTCTGCTCTTCCCCAGTAGCATATTGGACACCTTCCGACCTGAGGGGCTCATCTTCCAACATCATAATTTTTTGCCTTTTGGTACCGTCCATTGGGTTTTCACTGTCAATGGAGCTGTGCTCTACTTCTACCATATTGCTTTAATGGGCAACATAAGAACCACAACTGCTGGTTTACTCAGCTGAAATGCCAGCCCCACCCAATGTCATCCAGCATGTGTAAAGTCTCCACCAGTTGTCATGCAAAACACTCTGGTTACTCCAGACACAGCATTTTTCCCTTTTTCCTGGTTCCCAATTTCTACCCTATCGAACACTATTCTTCAAAGTCAACCATTCAATTGTTCAACTTGTTGACTGCTAAGTGACAGAAAAGGTTATTTGTAATTTCTTGGATGCTATTTATTGGTAATCTAGATCTGTCTGGACTGTGGATGGTTTGGAGGTCAGCCACATGAGCAGCGAGCAAAAGACAAAGAGGTCAAGGATCAAACTAATTCAACAGTGTCCCCCCATAACCATTTCACTTCCATGTGATTTTAAAAAAAATATAGCTAGTGAAATTAGGACCTTTTGAGGTCCCTCCTAAAAGAAAACATTTTTTAATCTCAAACTGAGTTGAGAGATACCTACTTTTTTCAATGTATTTATCATGGATGGATAAATGTAATGGGCAACATAAAAATTTTAACTGCTCACAGTGTTCTACAGTGCTTTCTTAAATAGATCATTTAAACAGCCCCTTTAAAAGTCTTTTAAGGAGTATCTAATGCCAAAGGTTTGGCTAGCCAGTAATATGTTTCACAAGTGGCTTTATTCATTTACAATATTGAATGTCAATATTTTTATACATTGATAATCTGGAAGGGAGTAAAGGTTGAAGTAGTGAGCAGAAAAAAATACATTTACTCCTGAAAATCGGCCAAGTGAACAGATTTATAGCCATGATCATTTTGTAGGTTTATTTATGTAGGCTGACTATCTATTTATCTCTGATACCTGTTCATTCGTGCACGTTCAAATCAATATACACATCCAAATGCATGTCTTCTGGATTGTTTTCCACATTAACACAGGAATAAATACAGTGACGGCATGTACACTAATATCAAGGAAATAGCAGAGATAATGCACCCAAACTACAGAGGTGGAGGGACTGCTAGAAGCCAGCTGTTAACTTTGGTTATCTACTGTATGTATGTATGTATGTATGTATGTATGTATGTATATATATATATATATATATATATATATATATATATATATATATATATATATATGTGTGTGTGTGTGTGTGTGTGTGTGTAGTGGTCTCACAGATGAACACAATACAGAAGCCTGATGATGGCAGATGAGATTCTGCCGAAATGTTGCTAAAACCTTAAAAGCACAACTATAATGATGTGGGAAAATACCCGAATAAAGCTGAATACCATACATGTAAGTACCCGCGAAAACTTAAGAATATGTGTGTGTGTGTGTGTGTACATATGTATGTACGTACTTATGTACACACACACACACACACACATATATATATAAATTAATATCAGTAAAAACATGCCTTTTAAAATATTTCTTCATGTCACCTATGGTCCTTGTTTAACATTATATCATCAATGTTGCATTAACTTGGAAAGACATTTGGACAGTAGGTTTTTTTCTTACCCTGATATAAAACAATTGCTCATTTAGTTGTTTGTCCCTCAGAAATAAATATAAACCAAGATATACTGATACCACCCCGACCCACCCGATGTAAGGTTCATGTAGATATTAAATAGGAGAAATGAGAACACTGAACCCTATGACCTATTTGGGGGTGGGGGGTGGGGGAAGCTCATAAGTCATGGGCCTCAGGTTTTTTTTGTTTTTTTTATAAACAAATTTTATTAATTTTTAAAACAATACACAAACAAACAAAACGTAGAATATAATAACATAGGACATCTTGTCTGAAAAACAAATAAAACATCTTATTTAAAGACAGGATAATTCCAAATTATCACATTTCCATACAAGCACAGTTTAATATGTATATTTATCTTATCTGTTCAACTTCATATCTTTTCCCAACTTCTCTTTATTTCTCCCTTTCCTTCTATTCAATTATATTTCTTTTACCTTGAATTGTATATATTCATTGTATCCATCTGTCTTATACAATTTCGTTATTCTCTTCCAACATTCTTCTAACGTTTTAGACAAACAAAACACAAAACATAAATACATAAAACTTCTTTTTGGAAAGCGGCTTACCCCGGGTTACATCTTTTTGTACAGACATAAATCAAATTCATGCTCAGTTAATATACTATTTCATATCTTATTTAACATTCTATATTTTCTATATATTTTCTCTCTTCATTCACTCTCTTCATTCTATTTTATTTATTTCATCTCAATTTAGATAATTATACTTGCATCTTTTGTCCGTTCTCTTTCAATTATCTATTTATCTTTTCTTTCTAATACAATATTTCTCCTGTAATCACTGGTTGAAGTATGACAACTTTTTATCTTTCCCCTAAATTTAACACTTAAAATAATACATACTTTCCATACTGATTCTGCTTAGTACATTCTAAATATTACATTTTAGAATAATAAAAGAAAAAAAATTAAGTTTATAAGATAGTAAAAACAATATTCCATAGAAAGTTAAACTCTATTATTAAATCTTAAACATTTTAATATATTTCCTTTAATGCATTATTAACTCATATAATATTTCAGTTTTCTAACTCAATTTCAAATACTAAAATCTACAATACAATCTTATGTACTTTTGCAGAATCATTTTTTAAATTATAATTTACCCTTTGTCTCTGAAAAAAACCTGTTTTTTAACATCTTGTTTTAAACCTTTATGACTTCTCTTTCCTTTTTCCCTTTCTTTCTTATCAATTCTAGCCTTTTTGCCCCCGCCATCTCTCAAACTCCCCTCTCTGTTGTATTTCTCTTTTCTGTTGCTTTCTGACATTGTATCGATTTTTCATCTTATTTTTCCCTTTCTTGGTTGCTTTTTTAAGTTCTAAATTCTCCATTTTCTCTCCCCCTTTTCTCTTTTCTTCCTCAAGTAAAATTGTCTGTCCATTAAAGATGGCTTCTTCTCCTTCATCCCAGCCTTCTTGTTGTTGTATTTCTTGGTAGGTAGAAATCGCCATTTCTAAAAAGTGAAAAATAGATCCAGAAGAGCCCTTGCCTTCTTGTTCCTCTTCTTTTAGCTTTTGAAATTCCATTTGCAATTTCTCAACAGATAATGCCTTTTTTTTCCTTAAGAGCAACCCAAATATTTTTAATCTTTCAAGAAGTAGTTCCCAAAAATCCCAAAGTCACAAAGCAATCCAAATCAAAATAAGTTGTTTCATTTAGCACTTTCTTCTTTTTATACTTTCTCTTCCTGGGGTAGAATTCAATTACACAGCTCCAAAGTAATTTTTTAGAAGCCTTATTGCCTTTTATTTCTGGACTTATAAACTCCAAGCAGTCTCCTTCAATGCAATCTTAAAGTAAGTTCTTTACCTCTTCCCTCCCACTTATAGCAAAAAAGATTTTAGTTTTTAATTCCAATGTTCAGAAATGTTTTATCCCCTTGGCTTTAAATTTCAAGTTTAGTTACCTTCTGTGCCCAAGCAGGTTTTTCCGATTTCCATCAGCTATTTCCATGGGGAGGGAGAGGGAGAGAAAAAAAACTTTCTCTATCAATTTTCTTCTGCCGCTTTCCAGTCTTCTTAGGGAACAATGTATCATTCAAACAATTAAGATTCCAGGGTATTTAAAAATTCCTTGTTGTCCCGGTTCAGCCAAAAAACTTTCATTTTCTCCAACTTCCTCCTGCACAATCTTACCCGGCTGCAGGCTTCTTTGTGGCGGCCATTGCTGACCGCCGCTCCACTGCCTTGGGAAAAAGGAGTTTAGTTGGCTGAGGAGGGGGGTTGCGATACTCCCAAGCCCCTACCCGGATCTCCTCTGTCTTCAGTTGCCTCTACGGGGCAACCATATCCTCCAGATCCGGCTGGATCGGAGGCACTTCGGCAGTGAGCGCAGCAGGAACCGCGCATGATTGCGGATTCCTGCCGCCGCCAAAGCCTGCAAACCGGAAATCCCCGGGCCTCAGGTTTGATATCTTTCCCTATCAACATCAATTGGAATTTGCCCTGGAAAAAGAAAGAAAATGATTGCAAAACTATGACTTCACAACTAATCCTCAGATTTGATCCAGAAGTATGTATAGCATGATTGATGATACTGAAAGATTTTGAGAGATCAAGGAGACGCAGGACAGTAACACCACCACCATCCTGGTTCTGCCAAAGATTATCAATAATATGTCTCTAAAACCTGACTGAAATCTGCTTCCTCTGTGGTGCTCTGAAGCATTAATCCAATAATCATTTCAACATTCTTTCCTAGAGGGAAGTTGGAGATCAGACAGTACATAGTGCTCAGATATAGCTTCTTGAGGAAGGAAAATGTTACTAATTTCAAGATAGGAGGAACTATACTGCTGCATGGAGGAAGCTGGATGTCCCTTCTCAAGCAGCCTTTGCTAACCCAGGAAGGACATGGATCCAAAGGACAGAGGGCTGGGTTAGCAGTCTGAAAGACCACGTCTTCCAGAAGTTACCAGGTCAGGTAACATAAGTTCCCCTTGCACAGACTCACCCGACTGCAGCAGTTTCAGTGATGTAAAATAAATGCATATCAATGTCCTTATTGCTATTCTTATACACATTCACCTGAATTTACTCTTTGCCATCCTCTAATAGGCATCTCTTCTGTTATTAATCTCCCAGAGTTTCAAGGTGCCTCCAGGACTGACAAATAGGGACAGACCACATAAGGATCAATTTAACCCAGAGCCCAATTACTCATTTCAGGTAAAAAATAAGGCCTCAGTTCAACTGCTGTCCAAATCTCCAGAAAAAACAAACATGTAAATTTCTTCTGGAACTCATCTGAATCTACTACTTTCTTAGGTGAAAAATAACCAGCAGGAAAAATGTCAGGCACTCTAGTAACTTGTTTTAAAAGTTATAATGCACAAAGTATAAACCATTTTAAAATCAGTGTTGTCAGCAGTTTCAAGAAATAAGATGCCAGCAGCAATTTAACATACAGTAATAATACTGTAGACATCTGGAGAATTAAGAACTGGTATGGTATCAGCTTGGTATCTGTCTTACAAATGGCTCCCTCCTGACTGAAGCTCAACATATAAGCCAAGTAGCTATTTTTGTTCTCACGTTTTGTCTAACAATGTGGCTCTAGTGAATAACATCAGAAACACATTCTATCTTAATTGTCTCTTTTGATTAGGTTGAACATGTATTTAAGTGATAATGCTTTAACTTCAGCTCTGAAAAATCCTATACCACAAACTCAGCTAAACAGAACTTCTTCAGATTAATTACCAAGGATAGTAATTGCAACAATAATGGTTACTCTTCCTAGTCAAAGCTGAGCTGAAGCCAGGAAGATTCTTTTAGTGAAGACGGTGACTCTCTACTAAAGAAGTATTTTCTTCCTCTTTATCAATTGATAATTTTTTATTTGAACATAGATCAGCAAACAAAAAAGAAAATCACAAGTAATTAGGATAAAAAGGAAAAATTAATTGTTTTAAAATTGGAAGATAAACTACTGTATACTGTACAAACTGTAAAACAGCATCTTACCTGTAGTCAAAGAATTAAAACAAAAATTCATGTATTACCTGGCACAAAGGAGACTTCCCTCCTTTTTTAATTGGGGGAACACAATAATAGAGTTGAAGGAAAGCACATATTCAGAAAAATATATTCTTGCACTATGATTCTCATTACCAATCAATGGCACGGATGCCATTACACAGCCCCTGACTATTACCTCATGGTATATCATTATATTCAGGAAAAAGAGTGATTAAAGGTTCATGTCCTTCTAATTGCAGCACAAATATGTTCAGTTTTTATGTGATAAGTTATCACAATGCTTTGTTTATTTCATTTATCAAATTTCAATACCACCAATCATACATGCCTGCTTCTGGCTTTATCTCATCCCTAGGACATAGTTATGGCAGTGTAAGGTAGTCTTTTGCCATTCTGATTTAAAGTAACCCTTTTCTTATTCTTCTAACCATGACATGATGTGGTCAGACACAAGAGCTTCCTACTTTAATAGCAATAGCATATACCACTCCATAATGCTTTACAGCCCTCTCTAAGAGGTTTACAGAGTCAGCATATTGCTGTAAACAATGTGGCTCCTCATTTTACCCACCTCAGAAAGATGGAAGGCTGAGTCAACCTTGAGCCGGTCAGGATCGAACCCCTGCAATATTATATTCTAACCATTGCACCAAAAGGGCTCTTTAATCTGCTGAGGTTTCGGGCTCCCTCCTCTGCAGTTGCTGCCACTGTCTTGACAACCTGTAGGAGAGACCAGACACTGCCAACAGAGAGGGATCTGCCCATGTAATGCTTGACTGGCACTTTCTGAAGCTCTTGTCAGGTACTCATGTACATGGGTTAGAACTCTTTTAAAAGATTGCTAGACTTGATTTTTAAAACCTTTAGAGTTTAAACATTTCAGAGAGTGATATACTTGCACAGAAGATTGATTGAACCCAAGAAAGAGAGATAGGTTCTGCTGGCTGTCATCCACTCTACTTTGTAGGTTATTTCTGGGGGCTTCTAGCTGTGGCCACTCATTGCTAGCACTGTCATTGCCCTGCAGAACAGTTGAGGACAAAGCTTGTTATGGATTAATCACTCCCTCCCGCTTCATCCCTTCTTCATGCCTGCCACTGTCAGTCAAGCTTGTACAGTATTTTTGGATATGGGTTTAGCACTCTCTCAAAAGTCTTGCTGGTTGGGCAATTGACAGATGGCTAAACCTGATAATATGAAAGGATATGCCACTTCACCACACTTTAAAGAAGCGAAACCAACAGAATTTACCAGTCACTGCCCTTAATTTGTCCCAGGACAACTCACTGGCCTCTTTACCCAAAAGAACAAAACTTGGGAGTTGGAACAACACATTTTCTGCCAGCATATTTTTCTGTCATCACAAAGACTGCCAGATTGCATTTTAATGCAACCATCTGGCTGTGGCATAAAACAAAGGGGAAAAAATATTAAACTAGCCACCAACTGGGGAGGCAAGTAACCTGTGAAATGTGCTAGAAATAGAATGGCCAGTCAGGACTAGAACACAACAGACCACCCCAAACTACTATAATATATTCTGAAAATGTTTACAAATCAATATTTAAGAGTTTCCCCATTGTAACAGTCACTCATATGATAAAGTCACCAGGTTTGAGCTGATGTGATCTATTGGATTTTAAATTGCAAACTATCATTAACATAACAAGGTAAGAGATTTCTTCAACAATATTTACAAATCTCTGCTACAGGATTATTATATGGCACCACCAAAGCAGCACTTTTAGGATTACTTTTAAGAAGGCCTTGCCAGAAGGCCTTGCCAGAAAAATAAGTGAGGCAGCAAGAGTTCAGCTGAAGAAGCATTGATACTGCTATCCTGAAGTCAAAGATTGGCAGCAACAACAACAGTTAAGCCCTATTGAGTTTGGACCAAGGGAGATTCCACATGAACACTTTGATTTCTCTGTAAAACAGGTAGGATTTACCAACTCTCTGTAGCACAATAACAGAAATGTGTTTACTATGTTTATTCAATATATTATCTAAGTTACACTACTGATTGTTTTCCCCATAACAACCTTGTTAGTTAGCCTGTATTATTAGTCCACATATCAGACCATAGCAATGATCTCATTTACATCTCCTTGTCCTTTAAGTACAGTGGGTAGAGTATGAGCTATATACCAGAATCTTTCAATCTAAACATTGTCTTATGTGGCTAGAGGAGGCCAACTCAGTTTTGAAGCAAAGAATTCCAGATATAGAAGACAATTGGATCATGCAGCTTGATCCTGTGATGTCTTCACTAACCAGCCAATTATTTCAACTAGATCACATTTCTGAAATTCAGAAGAGCATTATCCTTGGTATCACTCCAAGTCTCTCCTCACAAAAATGTAGGGAGGGAGGTACAGGAAACTCCCTTTGGTGTCCCTATGAGGCAGGTGCAGTAGGAACTACAGTCCAGGTTTTATTCTCCTATCAATTCTATAAGGACACACTTTTACCATTGACCTCCCCTCTCATCCCCAATTCCCAGGGCAGGCTGGTTTATTTTAATGACGTTACCAACTTTGTTCCTTGACAAATTATCTGTAAATTCCACCTTACTATGAGCTGTATCTCCTAATAGTTATGCAGCATTTTACAATGGTGGTCTTTGTTTTCTTTTTGTCTATGGCTATAATGAAAGTCCTGTCTATCCATCTGTCCATCCATCTATTCATCCATCCAGTTATTATTATTATTGTAATTATCTATCTAGTTTATTGGATAAAAATATTGGGTAGCTGGAAGAAGAGTTTTATGACAATTAACACATAATCTAATTACTGAGGTATATATGCATATTTTGTTTAAACTGTTAAAAAGTACTCTCACCCAAGTTCAAAAATAAAAGATCCTATGTTAGCTTTTCCCTTTTGAAAGTAAATGTGCAAAAACAAAGCAAAACTGATTAATTTCAACATTTTCTTTTAAGAAATATTACCACAACTATAAATCAAGCCAGGGAATTAGAAGATATGCTGAAGCAATGCAAATGCAAAATGGTGCAAAACTGCCTGATGATAATGGAAGGAGGCTAACTGAGAGGAAGGTTCTGGGATTTATTTCACAGCTCTTCAAGAAAGCCCCATTTGCAATTTAACACACTTTGAATACAAAGACATTTTGCCAATTACTTTACTGTCAATTGCATGACAGTGTACCTGCCTTTCTTTATGAGCACCTGCAGCTGGTGACATACAGTTGGTAGAAATGCACATTTTCCTTCCAAAACACAGGTCAACAAAACATGCAACTTCCTAATTCCCATTCCATAAGCACTACAGCACATCACAGCAAACTATGCCCTAAGCGTTAAGTGCCATACTTTGTATTTATTTCAGAAGCTTTGAAAAGTAATTAGCAACATAAATGAAGTGGAGACTTAAAGATAATTCCCGTCCCCTCTATTTTCTGCAAAGGTTTTCATAATTCTCATTTCACAGCTAAGAAATTCTGGAATATTACATTTTGGGGCCAATCTGAAATCAATTAAGTTTGTAAACCATAGCTCTCATGCAGACAATTAAGGGAAGGAGGGAGGAGTGAGTGAGAGAGAATTAAAAAAACAGCATTAATGATAGTGTATTCAGGTTGAGGCAGCAGGATCTGTTGGCCTCTGCTTAACTTTATGACATTATTGTTATTTTTAGCGCTTGTTCTGCATAGTTGCAGGGTCTACTTCCTCAGAGTCAACCAATTGACTTCCACATCTAAGGAAGAATTAGAACTTGTCTTTCTCCACTCCTAATCCAGTGCCTTAATCACTCCACCATGCTGGCTCTCAATTTTATGACATTGTTGCGTAATGTGAGGCCAATCTGAAGTCAAACATGTAAGTTTGATTGATATGGTTCCATAAAATTCTCTACTGTATATTATCTCTGGTCAGATGGATGGAACATATTCATAGAGAGATAGAGATATAAACTTCTTTGTTCCATAAATAAACTGCTAACAGTTGCATCATTGTTTTTAATCATTGCTAGCCACTTTGAGTACCTGCTTGAATAGAAAGTCGGGACATAAATGGAATAATGCACATACACACACAGGGGAAGTGTTATCACTTCTTATAAAAAATGCATCCAAAAATGGACGTAGGCAAAATTTTAGCCCTCACTAATTGAGAGTACCAGACATCCCTGTATTTGCGAGGGAAAACACATTCAATAAATTTATAATAAAAGTAATAATAATAATAATAATAATAATAATAATAAATAATCTGCAAAGAAGCTGATGAAACCATGGATCACATACTGAGCTGTTTTAAGGCAATCTCTCAGACTGACTACAAACAATGTCACAACACAGTTGCTCAGATGGTCCATTGGAACTTGTGTCACAACTACCATCTGCCTATAGCAAAGAACTGGTGGGATCATAAGCCTGAAAAAGTGGTCGAAAATGAGCATGCAAAACTACTGTGGGACTTCCGAAAACAGACCAATAAAGTTTTGGAACACAATATCCTGGATATCATGATTGTGGAGAAGAAAAAAGTGTGGACTGTTGACAAAATCACCAGATATCAGGATTTGAAAATCGAACTGTAGAGACTCTGGCATAAACCAGTGCAGATGGTTCCAGTGGTACTTGGCACACTGGATGTTGTGCCTAAAGACCTTCGCAAGCACTTAAAAACAATTGGCACTGACAAAATCACCATTGGTCAGCTACAGAAGGCCACCTTATTGGGATTTGCTCGTATAATCTGCCGATACATCATGCAGTCCTTAACGCTTGGGAAATGTTCAACTAGTGATTTGTGATATGAAACCCAACATAGTTATCTTGTTTGCTGTGTACACTGTTGTTTTTTGTGAATAATAATACAACAACAACAACAACAACAACAAACTCCCAGCCCATGGGCCGGATGTGTCACGCACTAGCCATACCCATGCCCAGGTTAGCAAAGAGGGGAAAAGTCCCAATATGTCACGTGACACTGCCACGACAACATGAGTTTGATACCCCTGCTTTATAGAATGTATGGTTCTTTGGACAGTTATGAATGAATGGATTCTACCAAGTTTTATATATATATATATATATATATATTATATATAAATTATGAATATTAATATATCACCTGTCAAATATTCCCCTAATTCTGGCCAGCAAATAGATTTGTGCTTGATTTCCTTTCTTCAAGTATATGAGCCATTTTATTGTTAAAAAACAGCAAATTAATCCAAGAATAGAAATTAGACAACATTGAAAAAAATGTCCTTTGGAATATTTCTCCTCTGCAATATAGTAATTTATATTCAAACAATATAAAAATTAGAACAGTAGCAATAACTCTAGCATATATCTTTATGTTTCTTTTCAGTTATACATAATTAGAGTTTTTATTCAAATATCTACTAGTCCTCAATAAGCACATGAGACTGGCTCTGAATATGCAATTGATTCAGTTATTTTTTTCATTTTATCCTACTTTTGTTACTGTGGTAGAATATAATGTAATACTTTGCATCTCTTCTCAACCCCACTTCATACTCAGTTTCAATATATTCTTACTGGGCAGACATTTTTCAATCCTGACCACCATTACCCAAGAATAAATTCCATTAAAGAGAATGGGCTATTTAAGCAAAATTACAATGAGTTATCTTCTAAATTTTCAAAAGGTAGCTCATCTTGCCCTAAAGGTAAAGGTTCCCCTCGCACATACGTGCTAGTCATTTCTGGCTCTAGGGAGCAGTGCTCATGTCCATTACAAAGCCGAAGAGGCAGTGCTGTCGGAAGACCATGTGAACATATTTCAAATGGGCCCTTTTGACCAGAAGCCTGGAAAGGACTCTGCCAAAGATCCTACAGTCAGACTAAGACCAGGAACCAGTAGTCTGTGATACAAGAGAAGGCAGCTTAATAAGTCTATACGCTTTGAAAGCAATGGGTGATAGGACTAAGTAGCAAAAACACTGAAAGGTAATACAAGAAGTAGAACTTAATATTGAAATCTACTTGCTTTTTATTTGTTTGTTTGTTTTCTGGGAGATGGAGCATGGTGCCTAGAATTTAGAATGGAGCCTAAGAATATACAATATACATGAGCTGAAAGCATGCATGCCGTTTGAATGCCATAACAGGCATGATCTACTGTAAATATTAGTTTGCCTCATAACAGAAAGCTACAGCTAACTTTGATACTCTAGCAATTGTATCCAGGTGACATGTCTTCAATAAACAAGAATAGTCTAGCCTAATGACCTCCCCACCAAAAAAACATTTGCAAAATGCTTTTATTCTAATTATAATAAAAGCCACCCATGCTTTTTTTCAGTCTATCGTGCAAATGATTGTAAAATGAATGAAATCTCGATGAACGTTGGTCCCCTGTGGATGCCCAGGGGAAAAAAAAGTTCTGCAGCTTTTATACAAACATTTAAATATGGATCCTTATGGAATGACTTCAAGAATGAAAATTAATAAAAAGGAGCTATGTTTTGTTTCTCATGTAACCGGTATATTTATAAAATAATATATAGCATTCAACGACATGGATATAGACATCTTTCTGTTATAACCACATCAAAACAAACAAGTTTTTTTTTTCCTTCTGGAAATTTTGCTTAACAGAATAAGCCAAGATATGTAATATCTTATGTATTCGTTTATATGAATCACCTTAATATTTAGAAAAAATTATTGTACCCCATAATTTCTTTTTGGTGATTCAAAACATAAGCAAAAAAGAGAGGTGGGGGGGAGTTTCATTCTATTCTATCTTGGTGGTTCTGATTAGTGATCCAGTAAAGCATGGTTTTGATTTCATCACGGTTCCAAGAACTGAAATAATTGCATACTTTTCAGAATGCAGCTATCACTAATGACTCTTTATGGCACTCCAGGACTATGCCACAACATCCAAGAAAAGCATACGCTTGCCCCACATAAAGAATGAAAAATCAGGTGCAAAAAGTCACCTGCAAATGAAGCACTCATATCCCAGCATGAATGTGAACAGGTGAAAAGTATGTCATACCTTACTGTTTGTACGTGACCAAGTCGAACCCAACGGTGATGTCACGTTAGAAAGAAAAAGCTGGAGAGCCTGCAAAAGAACAAACCCCAATTAAAATGGTTACCTTGAAAAGGTCTTTCCTTTTGTTCCACATCTGAACATGCATCCAATTTATTTAAACTAAACCAAAGAAAAGAAAAAGAAAAAACCCACAACAAAACAACAATGATCCACAATGCCTGCAAAAATCTACCAAGCCGTTCCAAACATAAAACATAACTCCATGTAATAGAAATATGCATCCACTCCTTGCTTTACAAAGAGTCTGAACCGATGCTGTTTGCAGATTCTTACAGCAGGAAGGGTTCCAGTAAAGCAGCATATTGCAGGTATTTCCAAAGGGATGGACACAAAGCTCATGGTGAAACAAAGGGGGTAAAAACATTACCAGCTTCTGTGTTGAAACGCCACAAAGGTATATCCTTAAATAACTGCAGCTTAATTATTCTCCCAATGCATGCATTAACATCCGTGAGCTCGCAGTCTTTTTCCAGACAGACACAGTCTGCCAGCCACCAGCTTGTAGCTTCAGTATATATATCGGGGAAGAAGAAAACCGCATATCAGATGAAGTCCCCACAGTGAGGAAACGGAGAAGAGGCCGCATGGAAGACACAGAGGGAGTTTGCTGGTCTCAGAAATTTCCAGAATGAAGGCGAGGCTGCCAGTTCAGCCATTATTCATTTACAAAAGGGAACTGCACTCGCCTCAGTGAAAGCAGGTTCTTGAAAGGGTCCCGAGTGCCTGATTGGGATTTTAATTGCACCAAACCGAAACATGAACTGAGTGATCAGGCCCCAAAATCTCAGAAAAGCCAGTAATTGGATTTCTTTTGCACATCAAATAAAAACTGCATACAAAGACAATACGGCTTATGAAATGTAATTTTAGATGTCCAAATTTTAAATATATTTTAATTTTACACTGTGCAGTACTACTGTCATCTTTCCCTCTGTGAAAAGGTTTCTTTTCATTTTGCACCTTCCCATTATTTTCCCTCTTTGATTCATAAAGAAACAACACTAATTATAACCAAAAATATATTGTATAAGACCATGTATCACCAATGCTCTAATCTGAAAAAAGAATATCACATACCTCTAGTACAAAGTGCACTAATTTACTATAATAAAGAGGAGCTCACTGTTATAGATACAAACATTCTAAATTAGTTAAAAGAGCTCTGCTGGGGATTGCAAACACTAGATGAAATATCCTACACAAACACATTTTAAATTGCATATTGTTGCATGACAATTCAGAGTTAACGTGTGAGCTATCCTACCAAATCACTACAGGTTAGGTACATATAAATATTAAGAATGAGCAACAGATAGTTCTCAACAGACTACTGTAGATATTCTTTTTTTCCCCAAACTAACAACCATCTATTTTGAATGTTTACTTACAAATCTCACTGAAATTAACAGGATTAATTCCCACGTAAGTAATATCCATAGGATTCCAACTGTGAGGCTAGCAATCTACAATTGCAATTAATCTCCAAAACACAGAAGACAGTTTGTCAAATTTTAGGTATACAGTATCTGGGCTTGTTACATTTCAGAAAGTTCAGAAAATGTAACTGGGACAACAAAATCTTTCTGAATGTCAGTTCCAATTTATTTAAAGCATCTTCTGAGAAAAAATGTGTATAAGCGAACTACATTAATGTTTTAGTGACTAACATAAGAATCAGGGGGTTGAAATATTGTCTATTTTTCCAAAAACAGCATTTGTACAGCTAAGAGGTTTCTGCTCCCCGATCATTTCTGGTACAATATACAGATTTCAGTTCATCCCACTTTTCCCTTACCATAACTCACATTGGGGGGCGGGGAGGGTTTAGAAAGATAAAAGGGCAAAATATGTCCATGTCTGTATTTGAGTGGGGGGGGGGTGTTTCCATTGGAATTGATGCTGAGGTAGAGAGGGTTAAATGAAATTCCTAGTATCAAGTCTTTATGGATTTCTTCCTCTTTGAGTCAGAAAAGAGTGATTTAGGGAATTAGTGGAAAATCTTGGTCTATGCAGGAATCCAGACTGAAGCATCTCCAACAATGGAAGCCCAATCTTTCCTTGACATACCCAGGGGAGGGGAATTCTTAAACATCTCAAGATGCTTGCCTCCACTGCTGTCCTGCTCTTCACAATGTTCTATTGTGAATGTTTCTTTACCATTCAAACAACATTTGCCCTTCTGCAAGTTACATTTATTATTCCATGCCTTCCTCTCTTGGAGAATATAGATCAAGCCTCCCCACCCCAACCCCCAACACATCCTTTCAGATACTGAAAGTGTTCTCTCCTCACTTCTTCATCACTTTTTACAGAATTTATTTTTCTAATCACCTGCTCGCTCTCACCTGCCTTCTCTGAACCTGTTCCAATTGCTCTTTTCTTCGGACCTTTACCAATAAAATAGAAGCATTATTTCCTGTGATTTAGAAATTGTTCAGACTAAAACTGCATTTGCATTTTTGTAGCCACATTACATTGTTGACTGCCATTCAATTTCTAATTGGCTATTATTCAAAAATCTTTTTCCCAATTATTTTTACTAACTGTGTAGTCTCCCATCCTATATTGTACATTTAATTTCTTAGTACAGTTAAATTTAATTATATTATTTCATTTGTTTTTATTTATCTAAGGAGTAAAGATCTTTTTAAATTTCATTTTTGTCTTCTAGGGTATTATTACAGTCAATCCCAAGTCATTTTATTTTCTTTACCTATTTACCCCACTTATTAACCATATTGCTGAATAATACATGAATTTTCTCTGGTATTGATATCTGATTGATTGTTCTATAAATTCCTGGATCATCATTTGCTGTTGTAATAATAGAGACAACATTTATCTTGTACTGTCCAACAACAATACAACATTCATTGTTGTTGGACAATACAAGATAAATGTTGACATTTATTGTTGTATATAATAAATAAATGTTGTATATTGTTGTATACAAGATAAATGTTGACATTTATTGTTGTATTGTTGTTGGACTTCTTTGCTATTGTAATTTTCGTTTATCTTCCTTTTTTGCAATTCATCTTTGGTCATGTCAGTTCTACCATCTTCATCTTATCACCTTGCTGGCATCCTGCCCTCAAGAGGAGAAGGGGGAAAAATAGGCAATAAACATGTATGGAGGTGTGATGGGAAATAAAGAGGAGAGGATGACAGCTTGATGAAGACCAGGGAGGAACAGAACCAGTTTGTGCTAGTCTTCAAGGCCATGCATCCTGAAAATGGAAGATGGGTTGCCCCAAACATCTCAGCAACTCTCAAAACACGTATGCATCTCTTAAATGGTGTTGATCTTTCTAGATACAGGTAAGGGGGCAGCAATGGGGCAGCAGGGAAAGATTGCGTGCACATGCACAGTGGGCATGGGGGGCGCATTACCTTCTGGGTGCTGCGCACATCAGCATGTACACAATTTTTGGCACAGGAGCCCAAAAAAGTTAGCCACCACTGCGATATACTATAAGCCAGAAGTCTCCAAACTTGGCAACTTTAAGACTTTTGGACTTTTGGACTCCCAGAATTCTCCAGCCAGCTGGCTGGAGAATTCTAGAAGTTGAAGTCCACAAGTCTTAAAGTTGCCAAGTTTGGGCACCCCTGCTATAAGCAATCAGCAAAGGTGATGGTAAATGGAGATATGACAGAAAAGGTTGCTATTAAAAAAGGTACATAACAAGATGCCCCTTGTCTCCCCTATTATTTATATTGTCGTTGGAGGAATTAAATAGAAATATTAGACAAGATATAGAAATAAAAGGGTTGGAAATAAAAAAAGAAAAACATAAGTTACAGGCATTTGCAGATGGTTTAGTTTTTATTCTGGAAGATCCATTAAAAACAGGCCCTAAAATAATAAAAAAAAAATAGAGGAATATGGCGAAAGGCAGGATTGAAAGAGAAAACTAAGATATTAGTTGAAAATCTCACAGAAATGCAGAAAGAAGAGTTAATGAAGAGAACAGATATTCAAATTACAAAGAAAGTAAAATATTTAGGGATTTAGGGATTAATTTAACAGCAAGATGTGTAACTAACAAGGAAGATAATTATTATAAATAATAAATTAATTAAAATACATTTGGAGAAATGGAAAAATCTGCAACTATAACTGATTGGCAGGATAGCTACAATAAAAATAAACATATTGCCAAGATTATTATACTTATTTCAAACAACTCCGATAAAACTGGAGAAAAAAATACTTTGAGGAACTTAATAAATATTATTGCAATCATGGCACTGTCAGAAATAAGATTACTAGGCAAGAGATCAGCTCCAGTCAGTGTCAGTCTTTCTGGTTAAACCAGACAAGAAACATGACTATATTAGCTAAATCTACTTGACCATAAGGTTACATTAATAGAATGTTGAAAGTCTGAAGGAACAAAACTTCCCACCATCACTTTTAGCTCCTTGATCCATGGGGGGACGGGTCCTTCCTAAATTTCTTTCTCTGACTATTAAGCCACTGGGAGTTCTTCCCTCTCTTGTCAGTTTCCTAGACAGCATCTCTTCCCCTATTTTTCCCACAGTCCATTACAGTCAGTCTTCATTATTTGCATATTCTTGACTTGTGAATTCATCTATTTGTTAACATTTATTTATAACACACAAATCAATACTCTTGGGGTCACCCAGAAGTGGGATTCAGCCAGTTCTCACTGGTTTGGGGTGAAGCAGTTGTTAACTTTTTGCCCAGTTTGGACAACCAGCTAATCACACCTCTGGCTGGCCCCACTCATCCTGCCACACCCCTCCCAGGAGTCCCCCCTGCACCCCGTTTTGCATCGTGCAGCTCCCCCCGCACCCCATTTTGGCTTCCAGGAGGGTGGTGCAGGAGGCCTTCCAGGCCCCAAATGGGGCATGGCTTACAGGGTGGTACAGGAGGCCTGAGTTGGGAATGGGGATTTTGCTTTATCTTTATTGTGAGGTGAGTTGGGAATGAGGATTTTGCATAATGATTACTCGTAAGTAGGAACCAGTAAAAGAGGAATGGAAAAAAATCCTTATCTGTAGATCAGCGTTTTTCAGTCTAAGCAAGTTTAAGATGGGTGAACTACATGCTGCCTTGGGAAGTCCATGCTCCTTAAAGTTGCCAAAGTTGAGAAGCATGGGTCTACACTAGAGCTTAGGATTTTCCATTCCTGTTTTATTTAGAATTTGGTGCAATTAAATAAACCAGTTGTGGTTTCGTTAACAAAAAGTGATTAAAACGATATGAAGCATTACTGGACTTTTTGTGAGAAACTGAAATTAAAAGTTGATCTGGGCTTTGATGATTAAATAAAGGATTATGGAAATAATGTAGACAAATGTTAATCTTAGAGTAAGAGTTTGATATATGTATATTTTACTTATATCTGTACCAAAGAAAATTGGAAGTTATTCTTTTTCCTTCTTTTCCTCTTTCTTTCTTATAGTTTCACTCTTTTTCTTTCCTGAGCCTTTTCTTTTTTTAAAATCTGTTTTTATTTGTTTATCCCTTAGCTTTATATTTTTTGATGTATGAAGGATCAAATAGTCAGCCATTATAATTCTACATTCCTTATTTACAGAAATCATATCAAAATTTAGAATGAAATCCACTGGGAACCATCTCATATAAGGCAAGCTCTGAGTCCCTCTAACCAAAAAGTATTTATCAATAGAAGAGAATATTTATAGTTCAGGGTTGAACTGTGGGGTCCTTGGGGCTCTCTGAGCTTGATGGTTTTCTTGCAGATGTTTCATTACCAAACTAGGTAACATCAGGGGTGGGATTCAAATTTTTTAACAACCGGTTCTGTGGGTGTGGCTTAGTTGGTGGGTGTGGCTTGGTGGTCATGTTATTGGCTGGGTGTGGCCAACTCAATATCACTCACATCGAGGCCGCATCTCCTTGCCTGGCCTCTCATGACTGTGGGGATGCTGCAACAGTCGTAAGTATGAAAAAGGGTAATAAGTCACTTTTTTCAGTGCCATTTTAACTTTGAATGGTCACTCCACACAAGCAAAGTACCAGCAAAGGAGGGGGAAAAAACTCCAGAGAAGTTCCTGAGACAGGAAGTCCAGTCCTGCCAAGAAAGTAATAAGGATTAATGGAGAGGCAGTTTCTGTAAGCAACACCAGAATGTTTCCTTCCTGCCTTCCTTACAGGATTAGGCCAGTAATTTCTCTAACAACTGGTTCTCTGAACTGCTTAGAATGTTAACAACCAGTTCTAGCGAATAGGTGCGAACTGATAGAATCCCACCTCTGGGTAACATCATCAGTACTAGAAGGGAGTGGAGTTTGCTTTTATTTTTATATACTAGTGGCTTACCATGTCAGTATTGATCAATTGCTTCACAAACAGTGTTTTGATTGGTGCCAGGTCTCTACAGCCTCAGGCAGAGGAGGACTATTCTACATCTCTCCCTCAAATGTTCTTTAAAATACAGAGTTTCCCAGCTTTAGGAACCTCCAACATGCAAACTATGGATACTCATCCTAAAATGAATCCTCTTTACCTGGAGCATCAAAATTTGCTGTTTGCTGGGGAGGTGTGTAGCTAAAAGTCAGTCTACATTTAGTGGATATCTGACTTTGGGGCTATTTCTTCATAACCAAAGAAATGTGTATTTTCTATGCAGTTCACACCCCTTGCTTGCTGGATCTGGATGTCACAGAGCAAAGCCCACATTTGGCTGGCAGAGTGTTGCAGAAGCTGAGTGCTGTCACACACCCCTAGCCACGCCCACACTGGCCATGCCCATCCAGCCACACCCACCAGCCAGTCATTAGGGCAGAAAACCCAGTTGTTAAAACATTTGAATCCAGCCACAAGTGTTATCCTATGCTCCCAATGTTCCTAACTGAGTTCGAGCAAGGCCTTCTTTCATATTGATGATCTTACTTGTTAAAAATGTGCCCTTGCCTAGTGTTTTATTTTTATTTTATTTATTTTGATTTGTCAATTGCTTACAAGATAATAGGTATAAGCATATGCATAGTTATGAATACATGGATGCATATAAGAAAAATAAAAAAAACAAAAGAAACAATAGGACAGGAACAGTAGGCACATTGGTGCGCTTATGCACGCCCCCTACAGAACTCTTAGGAAAGGGGTGAGGTCAATAGTAGAAAGTCTAAGGTTAAAGTTTTTGGGGTTTGGGGAAGAAACCACAGAGTCAGGTAGAGCAGTGGCCCCCAACCTTTTTTGTGCCATGGCCCAGTACCGGCATCACAAAATGATCCACGGCCCGGTACCGGCATCAGCACGCATGACAAGGCAAGGCAAGCCGAGCGACCAGCCAGCCAGCCGTCCCCTGCTTCTCCTCACCACCTTCAACTCCTCCTTTGTACCTTTGTCAATGGGCTTCACTTCGGGACAGCTTCGGGACAGTCGCTCGGCTCGCCTTGCCTTGGGTGCTGAAAAAATCCTTGTGCCTTAGTTTCGTTCGAAGCCCCTCCCTTCGATGAAACTAAGGCACGAGGATTCCTTCAGGACCCAAATGCCGCTTTCCAACCGGAAAAGCTCCCCCGGAAGCACTTTCTCATCAAACAAGATAGCGGCACCCAGCAAACTGGCGGCCCGGTAGGAAATGTTCCATGGACCAGTACTGGTCCGCAGACCGGTGGTTGGGGACTCCTGAGGTAGAGTATTCCAGACATTGACCACTCTGTTGCTGAAGTCGTATTTCCTGCAATCAAGTTTGGTGCGGTTAACCTTGAGTTTGTATCTATTGTGTGCTCTTGTGTTGTTATGGTTGAATCTGAAGTATTCATTGACAGATAAGTTGTTGAAATGTATGATTTTATATACCATACTTAGATCAGACTGAAAACGGCATAATTTAAGGTTTTCCAGGTCTAGAATTTCAAGTCTGGTGGCATAAGGTATTCTACAACGAGTAGAGGAGTGGAGAACTCTTGTGAAATATTTCTGGACTTTCTCAACTGTACTAAAATCAGATATGTAATGGGGGTTCCAGACTGATGAGCCGTATTCGAGTATTGGTCTAGCAAATGTTTTGTATGCTCTAGTTAGTAGTGTGATATTACCAGAGAAAAAGCTACATAGGATTAGGTTAACAACTCTTAATGCCTTTTTGCCTATGTAGTTACAGTGGGCTTTAGCACTTAGATCATTAGAGATGAGTATTCCAAGGTCCTTTACAGAGCTTGGATCATCAACAAGATCTTGACTATTCAGCTTGTATTTTATTTTCTGATTTTTTTTTGCCAATATGTAGGACAGAGCATTTATTTGTTGAGATTGGAAGTTGCCATTTGTTTGACCATTCTGATACATAGTTAAGATCTTTTTGAAGGGTAGCAGTATTGTTTGTGGTGTTCCTAAGCCCAAGACTCTGTGATATGCTTTACAGAAAAAATATGTGAGGTAGTTAAGTTTCATTCAGGCATGAATTATAATGCTGTTGACCATGAGTTCTATGTTAATGAATCAATAATATGGTACATCCAGAAAAAGAAAGGGAATTTGTTGATCAGCCTGGAAGTCTGCTCTGGAATTTGCTAAAGTAACATATATAGTATGTGATGAAACTATGGAAAAAGATAGAAAAGTGGCTACGTTTGTAAATTCATGAAACAATGGCCAATTTTTAAAAAAGTGTGGAAGACAACATTATTCGGAGTCTGAAAGTCAAAGAAGTTTATGGTCATGTTATCCAGGACAGGCTAGAGCCGGCTGGCTCACACATTTAGGTGATACAGCATGAAAAACGTTAAACTTGCAGACGAGGCAGATTTTGCACATCAGGAGGATGTGCAAGAATTTTAAAAATATCCAGCAAGTGTTATGCAGGAAAAGGATTATGTGAAAAAGCATGTTTTTAATGCTGATGAAACTTATTTGTTTTACAAGCATGTTGGCAAATGAAACTACACAACAGAAATGGAATCCAAAGCCCCTGCCTTTAAATCATTCAAAGACTATGTGACCTTGTTATTCTGTGCCAATGCCAAGTTCGACTTTAAGTGCAAACTCTTAATGACATACAGAGCAGGGGTGGGATTCTACCGGTTCATACCTATTCACTAGAACCAGTTGTTAACATTCTAAGCAGAACCGGTTGTTAGAAGAAATTACTGGCCTAATCCTGTAAGGAAGGCAGGAAGGAAACATTCTGGTGTTGCTTACAGAAACTGCCTCTCCATTAATCCTTATTACTTTCTTGGCAGGACTGGACTTCCTGTCTCAGGAACTTCTCTGGAGTTTTTCCCCCCTCCTTTGCTGGTACTTTGCTTGTGTGGAGTGACCATTCAAAGTTACAATGGCACTGAAAAAAGTGACTTATTACCCCTTTTCACACTTACGACTGTTGCAGCATCCCCACAGTCATGAGAGGCCAGGCAAGGAGATGCGTGCCTCAATGTGAGTGATATTGAGTTGGCCACGCCCAGCCAATAACATGACCACCAAGCCACATCCACCAACTAAGCCACACCCACAGAACCGGTTGTTAAAAAATTTGAATCCCACCCCTGATACAGAGCCCCAAACCCACAAAAACCTAAATGGAAAAACTTGAACAAAATACCATTGCAGATTGAACAAAAAAATGTGGCTGACACCAGAAATATTCTGGGACTCATTCTACAACTAGTTCAGTCCAGAAACTGAATATCCTATTCTGTAGGGCAAAACACCTTGCTTTGGATAACATCCCAGTCCATCATTCAAACTCAAAAATGTCCACCCTAATATGGAAGTTCTCATACCCCCAAACATTATGTTTCTCATTCAACCCCTCAACCAGGGCATAATGAAAGCTTTTGAGGTGCACTACATGAGGGAGCTTTACAGGAAAGTTTGCACGGATCTTGATCCTTACCAGGAAACCACCATGTTGGACTAATGGAAGTCAAGCATCATACACAACCTTATTGGTTATGTTGACACAACCTTATTGGTTATGTTCGCACAACCTGGGACAACCTGGGCATGGAGAGGGCTATGGTTGGAAAAAGGTTGGGCCAGACTGCATGAAAAAATTTAAATGCTTTGAAGGTGTCAAAAAAATATAAAGAAAAGTGTCAAAACCACATGCATACTGCATGGCAAATATGGAGAAGGCTTCAATGACTTGAAGGAAGAAGAAATGGAAGAATTTTTGGCAGAGAAGGCAGTAAAGCTCACAACAAAGATCTGAATGAGGTGGCAAAACAAGGCATATCAGGGAATGTGGGAATGACCTTGAGAAAAGATGGGAAGACAGGCTGCTTAAGAAACAATCCTCAAGAGAGACAGAAGCACCTCACCCCCACCCTGTGGCTTAATGGTCAGAGGAAAAAACTTCGGAAGGAACTTGCCCTTATGGATCAAGCAGTTAAAGGTGGAAAAGGAAGTTGTTTATACCGTTAGACTTGCAAGATTCTGTTAATACAACCTTACAATACAGTAGAATTAGTTTGCTAATCTCGTTTCTTGTCTGGTTTACCTGGGAGGGCAGAGGAGAGAGCATTAGAGTCAATGATGATGAGGACAGCAATTAAAGTCAGTCTGAAACTCCAAGAATTGTCCCTCTTACAGCTACCAAAATATTAGAATGCAATTTGGTCTGGGGGGAGGGGATCGATGACATGGAAAAATGTGACCCTATGTTTGAATGCAGCCTCAAATTTAAGTTCCTAATTTCCACCATGTTCATCTCTTACCCAGAGACACTTAAAGACTTGAGGCAAAAAGCCAAGCAGACAAGGGTGGTGTATTTTTTTCAAGCAAGTTTGGGAGGGAAAATCACCGACACCATCAACAAATCACAAAAGCCAAGCACCTCAGGCAGAACTGCCAGATGTCAACATGCTACCCTCATCAATGTCTTCCTCTTCCATCAACTTCTCTCTTGGTTTTGATGGTACAGGCCAAGGTCAAAAGGTTTGACCCTACAGTACCCCACTACTCCATCACACATCCTACAGCTGAATCTGAAGGAAGATTTTTATGAATGTTTTTATAAAACTTTAAATGCTTGATCTTAGTTTAATTTTTTTCCATAACTTCTTAAATTATTTCTAAGAAATAGTTGCATTAAATAAGATACCTTTAAACAGAGACATGCATGAAACAAGGTTATGTATTGATCAGCTGATTCATTTTAATGAGAAACTAAGACATTTGGAGCTAGAGGCAACAATGTGTCTTTTCTTGACATACACAGCTAGAATGATTTTTGGGCTTTTGGCCACAAGAATGCAGCAGAGACCCACCAAAATCATCAAAGTTATGAGTTATATCCTCCCAAAGCTGTAGCATAGGAAGGATAAAGAAAACATTGTAAATCATACTGTTATTATTACAATCAGAATGTAACATCTGATAATACAATGGGAGATGTTACTATCATTTGACTCTATAAATTCCTCATTTCTACAAAAGCTCCAAGCTCATCTTATTCTAATGATACCAACACCTCTGATATAAATAGTGTCCTTTATTATGCCCCATGGTTTTTCACACCATGGAAAATGCAACGGTCTGGTTTCTATTTTCTATTTCCTTATGCTTCATGATCATCAGGCTGTTCTGATTCATCTGCTCTGCCCAATAAACATTTCAGAACATAACGAACGAGTAGAACATTTGTCTCCCACAGTATGCATATGTATGATTTGACCCCTGGTCATAAAGTGATAGTTGCTTCCCACAAATTTAGACATAACAGATGAACAGAGAGACAGACATGTACATGCATATGTGTGCACATATATGCCATTCATATAGGGATAAGGAAAAAAAGAAAAATGCATATACAGATTAAGAGCCTGCAGGATAACTATTAGAAAATATTAAAGCCCAATACCATTTAATTTTGAAAAGAAGGCAAAAATGTCATGGTTGAGAGAGCTATCTTCATCAGAAAGTAATATTTCACAGCCAACCAAGTAACAAAAGCTTAGCATTTATTTTATATTTCCTAATTCGTGATCCAAGTCAAATAAAATCCACCACCAATACCCACAATGGACAAAATGGCTGGACAAGTTCCATTTTTCACAGCAAAAAACTATGACTATGTTTTGACATCTTCCTATAGAACCACAGTTCAATAATGATGCATTGAATTCAGCACATTTCCAGACGTGTTTCTTCTCATTAAAATCCATAAAACCAGAATGAAATTCCATGGGCAATAAATAGCATTAAATGTATTAGTGAGGGGAAAACTGATACTGTTATTGGAAAAGATAATAAAAGATAATTAAAAAATAATAATATAAAAAAACCAGATCTGCCAACATTTAGAAACAAGTAAAGAAACAACTAGCAGTCAGCACGGGTTTGTTAAAACAGATCATGCCAAACCAATCTTATTTCATTCTTCAACATAGTGACTAAATAGCCTAAATAGTAGACCAGCAAAATACTGTGGACATAACATATTTAGATTTCAGCAAGGCATTGAACAAAGTAGACCAAAAGTACTTCTTGATAAGCTAGAAAAAGGTGGAATATATAGCACCACCACTAGATGGACTCGCAACTGGCTGGCAAACCGTACTCAATGAGTAGTCCTTAAAAAGGGTCTAAGTCTACATGGAGGGAAGTAAGCAGTGAGGGGCCACAAGGTTCTGTCTCAGGCCCAGTACTCTTCAATATCTTCATTAACAACTTAGATGAGGGTATAGGAGGAGAACTTACCAAATTTGCAGAAGAGCAGGCAGGAATAGCTAACACCCAAGAAGATAGGTTCAAGATCCAGATGGATCTTGACAGACTAGAACACTGGGCCCTATCTAACAAAATGAAATTCAATGTAGAGAAAAGTAAAGTCCTGCACTTAGGCAAGAAAAACCAAAAGTAAACATATAGACTGGGTGAAACCTGGCTCAATAGCAGTAACTGTGAGAGGGATTTTGGAGTCTTAGTGGACAACCAGTTAAACATGAGCCAGCAGTGTGCAGCAGCAGCCAAAAAAGCTAATGCAATCCTAGGTTGTATTAACAGAGGGATACAATCAAGATTAAGTGAGGTACTAATACCACTCTATAAAGCCTTGGAAAGACCACACCTAGGGTACTGCATCCAGTTTTGGTCACCACATTATAAAAAAGATGTTTGAGATTCTAGAGAAAGTACAGAGAAGAGCAACCAGGATGATTAGAGAACTGGAGATTAAAACATATGAAGAACAGTTACAGGAACTGGTCACGGATAGTCTAGTGAAGAGAAGGACCAGGGGAGACATGATAGCAGTCTTCCAATATTTGAGGGGCTGCCACAGAGAGGAAGGGGTCAAGCTATTTTCTAAAGCCGCCTGTAGGCCAGACAACGAATAATAGATGGAAAGTGAACAAGAAGAGATTTAACCTGGAAATAAGGAGAAACTTTCTGACAGTGAGAACAATCAACCAATGGAACAGCTTGCCCTCGGAAGCTATGGGAGCTTCATCACTGGAGACTTTGAAGAAGAGATTGGACTGCCATTTGTCAGAAATGGTATAGGGTCTCCTGCTTGGGTGGGGGGTTGGATTAGATGACCTACAAGGTCCCTTCCAACTCTGATTATCTGTTATCTGTTAACTGAAATATTTATGCTATGAAGGAGATTATGCAGGTAGTCCTTATTTAACAATGGTAATTGAAATGAAAATTTTCCTCATGAGGTGATGTGGTCATAAAGCACAATGCCATGTGGCCTTACTGCTTAACAATAGTATGTTCCAGCACTTTCCAGTTACTGTCATTAAGAAAGGCCACACTGTTGAGCAGGATGTCACATGATTGCAATTTCTTGCAATCATTCCCATTGACTTTGCTTGTGGAAAGCCAACAAGGAAGATCACCAATTATGACCACATGACTGTAGGATGCTGTGTCAGTCAAGGACCGAATGTAACTACCACTTGGCTATTGCAAGTTTGAACAATAGCTGAACAAATGGTGGTTAAATAACAACCACGTGTTACAGAAACTCTCACTTTTAACCATCTCTATGGTTCCTATGGGAGAAAGAAAGAGAAATAGGATAGGTTTGTAAGAAAATCTTTCAGTTTAGGTATCAGTCTGAAAAATAATCAGTGGATAAAATCCTGCTTTTTCTTCCCATCCTTTTTTTGTCCCAAAGGTGCTTTTTTTAAAGAAGCAACTGGACTTCCTTTGTTTTTCTTTGAAGACGTTTTGCTTCTTATCCAAGAAGCTTCTTTAGTTCTGAAATGAGAAGTGAAATTTCTTCAAAGAAAAACAGAGAAAGTCCGGTTGCCTCTTGAAAAAGCACCTCTGTGACAACTATGACTTGGATGACTGAGAATCTCCATAGATATTCCCATCCCTCTGTTTTCTCTTCCCATATCATATTTGCTCATCTCATTTTGGACAAATTTCATTCAAACTTTTCAAAGTAATCTAATCCTGTTCTTGAACCACTTAGATTGTTTTATGGCCAACATATTTTATCCCCTTACTAACTGAGGCCCTCTCTTTTTGGTAGGACTCTACAGCAATAAGAAAAGATACAGGTCTGCTATGACTGACATAAAAGATTTGAGTTGGTCTGATTAGATTGTTCATTAAATCACGCAAATGCTTTCTTTCTTTCTTTCTTTCTTTCTTTCTTTCTTTCTTTCTTTCTTTCTTTCTTTCTTTCTTTCTTTCTGTCTTTCTCTTTCTTTCTCTCTCTCTCTGTCTTTCTTTCTTTTCTTTCTTTCTTTCTTTCTTTCTTTCTTTCTTTCTTTCTTTCTTTCTCTCTCTCTCTCTCTCTCTCTCTCTCTCTCTCTCTCTCTCTCTCTCTCTTCTGAGACCTCTTCTGGCTATCTTTTTTCCACAATAATAAGCAGCATTCATGGAAATAATACATACAAGATTTCAAATTATGCAGGGGTGTTCTGAATATTTTAATAGCCAAAGAATAATATATTTAACATAGTATGTTAATTTGTATGAAATTCTTGCAAGCTACTCCATAAATTGTTCTAGCCCCAGTCAGAACATACAGAATTGGCTGCTGTGGGCAAAGTCCCCTTGATCTACATTTATGATGTGAGAAAGGGAAGATGGTGAGGTGCAGCCATAAAGGAGCTCTATAGAGTCTCACAGGCAAGGAAGCTACTTGTCTTCCATGGAATGCAAGCTCCGTCTTCATATATTGGCCAGGAGAAGGGCAACATGGATTCTAAATATAATGGCACTTGGGAACAGGGCCAAGCAAAGCTGATTCCTTCTCAAAAAGGAAGAAATAATGTTAGAGGATTAAGACCCAAAGCAAAATGAAGCCCATAAAACTGCAATTGATAGCCAAAGAGACCTGAGGAAATATCAAATACTCGGTTTCTGAAATAGCACAGAATTCCCAAAGGTAAATCAACTAAGGAAAGCCCAGCCGAGAAGGTGCAACAACTGCACAGAGGGGCTGTATCAAATAATGAAGCAGAGATTATGTTATAGAATGCAGCCCAAACAACTTATTACTTTTATATGCTTTAACATGACAGGTCTAAATAAAATGGTAACTCTTGTAAATTGCTATGTGCCCTTTTATTGTGTAATCTCATTAATGAGCTGAATCTTCTTTTTCTTTTTAGAAATGCTCTCCTTGTTTTAAAGTTAAAGATTAACAATTTAGGAAGTTTGGGCAGTCATTTTTATTTAATTAGTATGGTCAATTTAAATTCAAATTACATATAACTTACTTGACTTCTTATTCAGTTTAGCCTGAACTGAGTCCAACCTCAAGTTCTGCAGTTCATATCAAAGGAAATCATGAAATAATTTTAGTACATGCTGGTTTCATTTGTCTTATTTGTATTTCTAGAAAGATAGTGCTATGTTTTATTAATTGCTTAATCTACTACATGAAAAGAAAACTAATTACTTCTTTTCTATTATAAGGATATACTAATAACAGAAATGTCAAAAACTGGAGAATTCATTAAATTCATTCCATTGTATCATGAACTTAAAGTCTAAACAACAATAAGCCTAAATTTCTATTAAGATATAGCTGTTATCAATCATTTGATTTAATCAGGATTTGCCTATAGAGTTGCATCCTTTCCTAGGCAGATTCTCAGAAGCAGCACAAAATTATAGATCCAAAATGGATCTGATTTATACAGATAATCCTTGCATAGCAACCATTTATTCAGCATTAAAAATTATTATGGCACAGAACAAAGGAGACTAAGGAACAGGCTTCAAAGCATCCTTCATCCATCACAGCATCCCTACAGTTATATGATTGCAATTTGGGTGCTTAGCAACCAGTTCACAATTACAACAGGTGCAGTGTCTCATGGTCACATGATTGCCATTTGCAACCTTTCCAGCCAGCTTCCTACTAGCAAAGTCAATGGTAAAATCAGCAGGAGGTCACAAGTTGCTCCTGGCCCTTTTTCTCCAGAGAAACCTCGGGCAGAATGGGAATCTGATGCTCCATACTGCCCGTCCATGGAACCCACCCACATGCCCATATTCTGTAGTGACCATCAGCCTCCCCGTAGGTTTTGCCCATCCGTCTGCTTGCCTGGGATATGGTTTCAGCATCATAAGCAAAACCTTCTGGATTCCCACTTCTTCCCATGTAGCAGTCAAGTGAGGTCCTCTGTAATAATAGCTGTAGCTAAGCAATGCAATCTTATGATATTGTATTTTAAAACCACGTTGTTTAGAGATGAAAATTTCCACCCCAGTTACCATGGTTAAGCCTGTATCAGTTTTCTTTAATATTATCAGGAGTGAGGGGGGGAAATAATATAAATGTACTGAATATATATTTAAAAAGGAGGAATAAAAAAAAAAACCTTGCCCAAGAGTGAAGAATCCAGAAGTGCACAAAAATACATTCCTGTCCATTGTATTTAGAGGGCATAGAAATTATTTCACAGAAGTCAATTCTCAGTTTTGTCTCCATAGAAGAAGCCTATAGTACTTTGAAATTGTAGTCCCTAATTTTGGTTTCTCTTAGTGACCTTGTCATTTTAACAAAAGAAAGATTGGCAAGAAACTTTGATAACAACAGCTTGTGGAAATCATCTGATAGTCCCATCTTGTATGCTATGTTATGAGCAATGTCATCACAGATCTAATAAAAATTACTGTACTGCTGTTTGTCCATAAATTTAATCTCTGCATGGCCACTGGTGGCCCCCAAAAGCCAGAGAATGTACAGTATATACACGTTGCCCTCCAGGATATTTGATATTTTATCTTTGCAGATAAACAAAACATATTAACAGATTAACAGAGTTGGAAGGGAACTTAATTGGTTGTCCACTAAAACTCCAAGATCCCTCTCATAGTTACTGCTATTGAGCCTGGTTTTACCCAGTCTATATGTGTACTTTTGGTTTTTCTTGCCTAAGTGTAAGACTTTACTTTTCTGTACACTGAATTTTATTTTGTTAGGTAGGGCCCAGTGTTCAAGTCTGTCAGGATCCATCTGGATCTTGAGCCTATCATCTAGGGCAGAGGTTTCAAACTTGCATCGTCATTGCAGTGGTCACGTGATGTATTGAGACTTCCCCCCTTTGTTAAACTGGACATGGGCGTGGCCAGCACATGACGCATCCAGCCCATGAGGCCAGGAGTTTGACAGCCCTGTTCTAGGGTATTAGTTATTCCTGTCAGCTTAACATCATCCACAAATTTGGTAAGTTCCCCTTCTATTTTTTCAGTCATAGCAGCAATGTGCCACATCATAGAGGAACCCAGTAAATGTATTTGTTATTGGATCAATAATTGATTGTACTTGAGTGGGTTACTAATAACTTTTAGAGCCACACTGCACATTCTCACTGTTCTTCATGACCTCTTATATCACTGACTGAAACAGCAATGCATTAATCAGTCATTTCTTCTTTAGTATTGCATTTCTCAGCCTTCAAAGCCTTACAAATAGGTATATATTTTTCTGGGCAAACTGAAAAGATTAGGTCATTACTTTCAGGAATCCAAGCAGAATATTAAAACCCCTGCAAATTATTTCAGGTTACTATTAAATTAGCCAGTAGGTAGTCAGTTTTGGTCGATGGAAGGATTGCAAGTTATATTTTAAAATGCATGGAAAATATAAAACATACATTTTTTTAAAAAAAGAATACATCATACAATAAGTTCAAAAGTGTATCTAGCCCTATGCAACTTTTTAACTGTAATTTAAATTACTAGTAATATTTTGCAGTCGTTGATGAAATTTTGCTATTACTTTTGGTTATTGGGGGTCTACATGGGACAGAGCAAAGATTCACAATAGCATGCAAAATAGTTTATTTTCTTATGTTTTCTCCTTTTTTCCAGGTTTTGGTGATACGACTTTCTAAAGGCTTAGAGAAGTTTTTTGTTTTTCCATTAGAAATTTGGGAGGAAATAGTGCCACTTATATTCAGGAACTAGAAATTGTGAGTTCAGCATTTTTGGTAGCTACAGACCATGACTATCAGCCCCTGACTTACTGCTGAGTGCTTGAGGCTGAAACAACTAAATATTGATCAATTAATCTAGTATCATCCAATTGAAAGTGAGGTCACATATTGGTTATTTTATTATCAAATTGGATGGAAATCTTGCCTGTTTCTGCTTGCCTTAAGAACAGTTTCTGAAATAACAGGGCTGGGAGAGCACAATAATTGGTCTATTTAAATTATTTTTATATGTTACACCGTTCATAATGTTGCGAGATGTGGGTTACAGAACATAATGCATATTTGGCAAAAATGTGACAGGAGACTCACACTGAAATATTTGTGTGAAATATTCAGATTAAAATTGTGGAGATTTAGACCTCATGTGAGTCTGCAGTTTGACTTATTGTCCCAAATTATGTAACTTGGTTTATTTGGAGAAAAGAGAAGAGGCATAAACTTTGCAGGATAGCTACATAAGATGAAGGTTGGAAAGCCAAGAAATTTATGAACTTTATATCAGTGTATATATACAGTACTTCATGAACTGGAATAGACATGGTAACATGTCAGCCAATGGGACTTTTGAATAGACATGGTAACAGGTCAGCCAATGGGGACTGTTGGATTAGATGTGGCAACAGGTCAGCCAATGTTTGGATATTGAAACATAGTATTTTTTTTGTATGGGCCCATAAGAGACAGTTGGAGTCTGAGTGTGGCTTTGACTTGCTGAAGTGTATATAAGAGTTGGTTTGTCCTCTGTAACCTCTGAGCCTCTGTATCTTACTTCTGTGAATATTGCTTCAGTGTTCCTGAATTTGTATGCTGACTTTTAGTATATGATATTGTATACAAAGAAGTTTATTATGTAGATGAATCTTGCAGAATTATTTATTTGTGTGCAAATATTCTGACACTTCATGCATAAAAATTAAACTATAAAGACTATAAAGTGGCACTCAAGCAATATTGTTTGTACTGTCACTATTTTGATTTTCCACTGGACTCTTTAAGTATTGCACCCATTTTCTTTTTCTCACTAATTATATTCTCCTATAATCTTTCAACCTTAGTATTCTTTCAAGTCTATTGGTACCACTCTATTGTTTACAGTTGCGCTGTTTTAACTATCTACAGCTACAATCTCAATCATGAGAGAATTATTTTTTTAAATGCAAGCAAAGTCTTACAATAAAACATTTGCATGTGCACATGGCATTGGGGAGAGAGTGAGAGAGAAGAATCTGCCTAAATAGGATTCCATTCCACAACCAATTTTTAAAAAATGTGTTGAAAGATTAAAAACACATCAATCAGTATGCAGTTCTAGTCAGTATCAGAATTCTGCATTCAATAGAATGCTGGATTTAGTTTAAGAGAAAGCAAAAGATATAATTTAAATATATCTACCAAAACTGCAAAGGAATTGAAGATTTGAGACTGAATATGCAAACCAAACTCAGCCCTGCGCTGCACCTGTAATAAGAACAGCTTAAGCAAAGTCTTATCACAAATGAATTTTCTAAACAGAAGAAGATACTCTGGAGAGGGAGATAACACTGTTTGTCTACCAGCTTACATTTTCCAATGTGTGATACTTAACCTTGAATGCAGCATGAATATATATATTAATATTTTATAGGGATTACACAACCACAATTGGGACCAGAATTTCCATTGCTGAGCAAGGCAGTTAAGTGAGTCATGCCTTTTTTAAATGACTTCTGCCATGACTTTAACAGCGGATCACTGCAGCTGTTGACTGAATCACATAGTCATTAAGTAAATTTATTTATTTATTTATTATTTATTTATTTTGTAAAGCAATTATAAGATAACAGGTATAAGTATAAACATAGTTATGGATCCATGAAATGGATACATATAAGAAAAATATAAAAGAAACAATAGGACAGGGACGGTAGGCACGTTGGTGCGCTTATGCACATCCCCTACAGACCTCTTAGGAAAGGGGTGAGATCAATAGTAGACAGTCTAAGGTTAAAGTTTTGGGGGTTTGGGGCAGAAACCATAGAGTCAGGTAGAGTATTCCAGACATTGACTACTCTGTTGCTGAAGTCGTATTTCCTGCAATCAAGTTTGGTGTGATTAACCTTGAGTTTGTATCTATTGTGTGCTCTTGTGTTGTTATGGTTGAAGCTGAAGTATTCATTGACAGGTAGGACATTGCAATGTATAATTTTATATACTATACTTAGATCGGACCGAAGGTGGCGTAGTTCTAGGTTTTCTAGGTCTAGAATTTCGAGTCTGCTGGCATAAGGTATTCTGCAACAAGTAGAGGAGTGGAGAACTCTTCTTGTGAAATATTTTTGGACTTTCTCAACTGTGTTAATATCAGATATGTAATGCGGGTTCCAGACTGATGAGCTGTATTTGAGTATTGGTCTAGGAAATGTTTTGTATGCTCTCATTAGTAGTGTGATATTACCAGGGAAAAAGCTACGTAGGATTAGATTAACAACTCTTATTAATGCCTTTTTGCCTATGTAGTTACAGTGGGCTCTGGCATTTAGATCATTAGAGATGAGTATTCCAAGGTCCTTGACAGAGTTTGGATCATCATCAAAGTCTTGACTTTTCAGCTTGTATTTTATTTTCTGATATATATTTTTTGCCAATATGTAAGACAGAGCAGTTATTTATTGAGGTTTGAAGTTGCCATTTGTTTGACCATTCTGATACATAGTTGAGGTCTTTTTGAAGGGTAGCAGTATTGTCTGTGGTGTTAAATAGCTTTACATCATCAGTGAAGAGAACGCAGTTGCTCTTAATATGATCACAGAGGTCACTTATGTATAGTATGAAAAGAGTTGGTCCTAGAACACTGTCTTGGGAGACACCACTGTTGACAGGTACAGAATGTTGACACTCCCAATTTTGCCATTTGTTGTCTGTTTGACAGGAATGCTTCTATCCAGTTATGCAGGTGTCTAGAGATACCATAAGATTTTATTTTTAGTAGTAGTTTGTCGTGTACCACTGAATTAAAGGCTTTACAGAAGTCTATGTAGATTGCATCTATTGCTTTGCCCTGATCAAGTTGTGTAGTCCATATGTTTCTGCAGTGTAAGAGTTGCAGATTACAGGATAGTTCTTTTCTGAAACCAAATTGTTTAAAAGAGAGTAGGTTGTTTGTCTCTGAGTGAAGGATAATGGATTGGTTAATAATTGATTCCATGACTTTATAGGTGACGCAGCATAAAGAGATTGGTCTGTAATTTTCAATTAGGCTGGGGTCTCCCTTTTTGAAGATGGGGATGACCGTGGTTTGTGACCATAGTTTTGGAAAGGAGCTGGTCCTGAAAGATTTTTCAAAGATTATGCTTAGAGGTTCGGCTATGGCAGTGGATAGCTTTTTAAAGAAGTATACACATATTCCATCCAGTCCAATAGATAGAGATGGTTTTAGATTGTGTAGTGCTTTTTCAACGTTGTCTTCTGTGAAATCAATATGTATTAGATCATTGTAGTCGCCTGTGATTAGACTAGGAAATACTGGGTATGATCCATTGCTGTTTACAAACACTGAGCCAAAGAATGTGTTAAAGAGGTTGGCTTTAATAGTGTCATCATTGCAGTCTTTACCATTTGGTCCTTTCAGGGGTGGGATGGACCTTGAATCTTTTAGTTTGTCGTTTACAAAATTGTAGAAAGCGTGGGTGGAATTGGTGTATAGAAGGTTTTCCTCTTGTTTAATGTGATAATTGGTGCATTCAGTCTTTATCTGGGGGCATACATTTTTTGTATCGACTTTTGAAGTTGACAACGTCACCGGATTTGTTTTTCCACCTAAATGATTTCTTTTTGGATTGAAGCTTCCTTCTTGTTATGGGCAATCTTTTTTTTCTGGTTTTTGGAGTTGTTATTGGTACATATAGTTTGATGACTCTTTTGACTTCAAGTAAAAATACGTTGTAATGGGCTTCAACAGTATTGCATCCAGTGAATAGAAATTGCCAATCAAGGGATGAGAGATCATTGTTTATAAGATCATAGTTGCCTTTTTTGAAGTTATAATTGGGGATTCTGTCGTTGTGATGATTTTTGTGTGGACATATGTTGAGACAAAAGTCAATCATATTGTGGTCACTGTTGGAAAAGGGTCCTTTAATTTGTATTCCATAAACTGAATTCAAACTATTGCAGAAGATGAGATCAAGGCAGTTATTAAGTCTAGTATTGCTGGTTACTAGTTGTTCTAGTCCCAGATTTGTTACAGCATTGTAGAAGGTTGCATGAATGGGTTCAGTTGTACATTAGCTCCCCCCACCGGAATAAGTCATTTTTTCCAATGCTGCTGTTAACTTCGAAAGGTTACTAAATGAATGGTTGTAAGTCAAGGAGTACCTGTACACAATATTGGAAATTGGGGGTGAAGCAGAATTGGAAGCTATAGGCATACTCTTATCCTAAACCCCTATGAAATCAGTAGTGAGAGTTCATGGTAAAGTCCTTCTTTGAAATTTGTAGCAGTTTGCTACATAAACATTGGGCATCTTCTATCATCTTTTGCAGTAAATACATTTTCAGTAAGAATGTATGATAAACACATTTCTAAAAAACCAGAATGCTTGGATGTTGCCTAGGCACATACCAGATTGCTTCTAAATAGGACCCCACTGCCAATGAAAGTTATCCATCTGTGAAATAATGAGCAACTGATTTTGGATGACTTTCCATTTCTCAGACAACTCCCTCCTCAAGATCTACTCCAAAAAGCCCTCCAAATTTTTGAAATAAACTTGGAAAGCAGAGGGAGGAAGAAGAGTTACTGAAAATCAACAGACACATCTACACATAGTCCAACAGAGAATCCTAGGAATAAATACTCACTCTTGGCAGAAAGGACTAACTTGTGTTGTGTGGTTATTGTCTTTGGCAATACATAATCATAGGTAAAAATAAATTCTGTCCCTAACATTAAGAATATATTGCTTATTTCTGACTTTGATGAGCTATCTCTGCATTCATACATGTGGTTTTTGTGCTTATTCAAAGTCCTTCTTTGGAATTAACCTTTAGCTAAGCTTTTAGGCAAAAACATATCACTTGCATGCTCAAAGAATCAAGTCCATCTTTGTTCAAGGTATAACTCTCTTCTCAGGTGTCTATTCTTGGAAAGATGCTATCATTCTAAAAGTTTGCTCTATAGTTCAGATAGTCAAATTTAGGAAGTTGATATGCAAGAAGATGATTTCTTTATCTTTATCTTAATAAGCAGATTACTGTTAGAGACTGCAAAACATTTGAATCACTCTGCAATTACCAAACTTCCTCCCTTCAATGTAAATGGCTAGCAGTCTTTTAATATCAAGTGCTTTCAGAAGCATGGTAACCATGTGGCAAGAAGATCAAAAGATAAAACAGGGGTGTCAGACTCGCATCGCCACAGCGTATCGGGACTTTTTTCCCCTTTGCTAAACTGGATGGGGGCAGGGCCAGCCCATGATGCATCCGGCCCACAGGCCGCTTGAGTTTGACACCCCTGAGATAAAGGTTGGTTAAGATAAAGATCAATGCAACTTTTGGTAAAAGTGTGACCTCAAATCAAAACACTTCCTTTTTCTGGACTTTTGGAAAGGAGGTCAGTTCTCAGTTACAGGATTCCTTCAAATTGATGTAATTGCTACAAGAGAGGCAGATATCATTGATTCAGGAGATCAAGTATTTATCTGTTAGGCCTATTGAAATGAACTAACCTGCTCACTGAATTAAAAAAGCATGTGCTCATCCTGAACATTAAAGGCCGGATGAACTTGCTGAGTGTCTGAAAAATCCCCCATCCCACTTTCAGTTAGCAAAATAGCAAGAAATTGTACCAAAACTATAGACTACTGAGAATGTAGACTCTTTTGGTAAATGACTTAGATCTCCCTTGCCAAAAATGGTAATGCTTTGACACATGGACACATGTGGAGGGGTAAACTAGAACAATGGACTGTACAAATTTTAGAATACACGGTAGTGTTTTTCTATGTTTTTAAATGTTTATATAGAATATTATCAAAGATGTGTCTTGGTGTGGCCAAGCTGTACTCAAAGTCACCATTTCAATGGCGCCTTGGTGTTTTTTTGAAGGTCAATTCAAGAGGCACATGCAGGTCAGGATGAGTGTGTGGAGGTGTAGGAGAAACATTGTGCAGATCGGGGAGATTGCACAGGGGTATGGTGTGTATTCCAGGGCCACCCATTAAATTTACTTTCTCTGCTACATCCTCCATCTTCTAGAAAAGCAACGCTACAGAGATAAGAACATGGCCCTGTCTCCTGCAGTTCTGGAAAGCTTTGAAAACTTGGCTTTGGATCCAGGCCCTGGAATTCAGGTTTGCAATTTGATTAAGGACCTTGTTTTGTTTTTTGGATTTTATTGTTAGAGAATTTTAGTCTGAGCTGCTTGTTGATTTAATATCTTCAGCTGTTTTTATGTCTTTTTTATTTTGTGGGCCATCCAGAATACACTGGATTAAATCTCCAATAAATTTAAATAAATAAGTAAATATCCATAAGCTGATCTGGTAATGTCAACAGGCTTGTTTGATTTTTATACTACCATTCCACCCACAAGCTTAAAACTATATAGAGAATTCCCTTTTCCAAATTTTCCCAACAATTCTGTGAGGTAAGTGGACTGAGAAATCCCCAAACCCAAACTGCCATCACCTTCCATGCCTGAAGACAGATCTGAATCAGCACCTCCCCACTCCAGTCCATTCCTTAACCAATACACTAAATCGGCTTGCTCCAAGACAATTTTTGGAGTTGTAAAAACAGAACTGCAGTCTCCATAGCAGGGCCATTTAATGGGCTCCATCTCATTCTGGGTTCCCCAGGCCTGCTGGCAAAACAGGTCTTCAGTGCCTTCCAAAAGAGTGCTAGAGGGGGGCCATTCTAATCTCTGGGAAAATGATATTCCAGAGAGAAGGAGCCACCATGGACAAGGCCCTTCTTCTGGGTCCAACCAGGTGTATCTCCCTCAGGGATGGAACCCGCAACATTCCCTACCTTCCCACTCTAATGGGTCAGGCAGATGTGACCAACAACAGATGTTCCCTCGGGTAACCTGATCCCAAGCCATGAAGGGCTTTAAAGATGACAACTAGCCCCTTGAATTGTACCTGGAAACAAATCGGCAACCAATGCAGCTCCTGCAGAAGAGGTGACACATGTGCATACTGGGGTCTGTACAAAACCATGCGGGCTGCTGCATTTTGCACCAACTGGAGCTTCTGGATGCTTTTCAAGGGAAGCCCCATATAGAGTGCATTGCAATAGTCAAGATGGGAAGTGACTAGGGCATGAGTGACTGTGAGTAGGGAAAGGGCGTAACTGGTGCACAACCCGCAGTTGCGCAAAGATCCTCCTGGCCACGACCACCACCTGCTCTTCAAGCAGGAATCGTGAGTCAAGGAAAACCCCTAGATTACACACAGGGTCTGCTTGGGGTAGTGCCACCCCATCCAAGACCAAAGGTGGCAATTCTCACTGAGCCAACAAACCCCAAACCCAGAGCCACTCAGTCTTGCAAGGGTTTAGTTTCAACCTGTTGCTCCCCATCCAGTCCCTAACAGCATCCAGGCACTGTGAGAGGGAGGACACAGCAACACTTAACTCACCACAGGCCAAGACATACAGCTGAGTATCATCAGCATATTGGTGATACTTCAGTCCATGGTGACAGATGATCTCACCCAGCAGTTTCATATAAATGTTGAACAGGAGCGGAGAGAGTACCGAGCCCTGCAGAACTCTGTAAAGCATGGCCGAGGGCTGGATCTCCCCCTTCCTATTAACACTGAGAGCAGCCGCAGAGGAAGGAAGTGAACCAAGACAGCACAAGGCCTGCCCACTCCCATCCCCCAAAGCTGGCCCAGGAGAATCCCATGGTCAGTGGTATCAAAAGCCACCGATAGATCAAGTAGAGCAAGGATGGATGCACTACGCCCATCCCGGTCCTGCCAGAGATCATCCAAAAGTGTACCCAATGCTGTTTCTGTCCCAAATCCAGGCCTGAATCCTGACTGGTAGGGGTTGAGATAATCTGTTTCATCCAGAAACCTCTGGAGCTGTTGCATGACCATCTTCTCAACAACCTTCCCCAAAAGGGCAGATTGGAGACAGTCAGAAATTATCCAACCGGGTAGAATCCGGCGATGGTTTCTTAAGAAGAGGGTGGACCGCAACCTCCTTAAAGTGCTCGGGCACCGTCCCCTTCTGTAGAGAAGCATTAATCACCGCCAGAATCCACCCATCTGTCACAAGCCAGGAGGGACATGGGTCTAAAACACAGGTGCTTGTGCGCATACTACCTAGGATCCTGTCCACTCCTTCAGGAGGAACAGGGTCAAACGTTCCCAGATAACAGGGCAAGAACCTGCCTCAGGAGCTTCCACAGTTTACATGACGAGGAGGGTGGGTTGCGGCACAGACAGATTGTAAGTAGCTTTTTTTAGGTTCATTGTAATTTTGAACAGTTGTCCAGTGACCAATTGCAAGTCAAGGACTCCTACACTGTTGTGTCATGCAAACACTAGCAGTTTTGATAATTTATTACAAGGAAGTTTTTTTTAGGCAAAAGAAAGCCAATGTCCTCAATGTCCTTCTCATTTGCACCTGAGAGACAGACAAAATTAATACACCGCCTGCATATTTCAAGGCTGGAATAACATTGGAGAGTGATGATTAGAAGATGAGAGAGTCTGAATTATTGAATTAAAAAGTAAAGGAACACCCTTGCCTTTTGGTGGAAACAGCTCCAGCATGTTAAATTTCTCTGCCATTTGATGTCAACTGATGATTTGGGATTAATTAGAGGCTGCTCAGGGATTCATGCTAATGATTAATCCTGGGAGTTAGTTTACATGCTTTATGAAACAGAAATTTTATTTCTCTTTCTGATGTCAGTCTATGAATTCATAGATGTGGCGGTGGTGGGGGTTGGTAAAGAAATTATTGTAGGTGTGGTCAATATACCATGGAGTGAAGGTACCACCCATAAAGGCCAACACTATCTAAGGCACAGTATGAGTCTTCTTTTTGGGGTATCTATCCCTTCCTAAATGCAGTCCTTCCTCTAAATTGTCTTTTTTGGGGAGAAGTGGGGGGGCTGCTAGCCTGGAGTTGCTAGCACATATCTGGGAGCTATTGGCTATAGAAGATAACTTGCTAGAAACAGGCTAAGTCATAGTCAAAAAAATGGAGACTGAGCTCCATACAATCATTACTGATGGCTCAGTGGCCAGCTTTCCCTAAGAAAAGTATGGGGTCTTAAAGTTTCTTTGTATTTGTTCTGTGGGTTTTTGACACTGCCTATTAAGTCCTCTGCTATATTGCTCTGTCCCAGTTAGCAAAGATACAGTTTTTTCTCTCTCTATGGGAAGTAATATTAATACACAATTGGTATACCTACAGAATAAGACTTAGAGACCATTTATTTAGTTATTTTATAATTTCAGTTTTGAGGCTGCCTCCAGGCGGCACTGGGCAGTTGTCACACATTAAGCAAGAAGGGAACATCACAGTCTGCTAGTACCATCTCCTGACACTGAAGCATCATTTCTACCACTTTTTTAAAAAAATTAGACAGAAAGATAAAGAAGGTATCTAGTAACAAAATGAGATTAGGAAGACTCAGCTAGATATATTTAAGAATAGAGAAAGACTTCATTATGACTGTTGTATGAATCAAAAATAAATTGGGAGGAACAGTGAGGGACACAGGATTAGTGTTTAGGTTTATTTAGGATTCTGCAACAGTGTAAAATCTATATATCTGATGCACGTAGTTTTGAAAATAAAAGAAAATAAAAAATAGAAACAATCAGATTTGCAGCTCAACCCAGATCTCTCTCCCTCCCCCTCCCTCCCTCTCTCTTTCACTCTCCGACACACACTCACTCACCTCAAACACAGATACACACCCAACACTCTTGTTGAGAATTCTGAGTATTGTTCTTGTCAAAGTCTGCTGTTGGCAATAGAGTCTAGAAGAGACCAGAAGTGGATGACCAAAACTCAGTCCAGTTTCTTAAGACTTCGGTCAACTTCAAACCAAACCTGGCAGCAGGGGGAAGTGGGAAGGAGGCTGGAATGCCTGACTAGACACAACAGAGAGCTTTCTCGTGAGAACCAAGATCATCTCTACTGGCAATGGATAAGGTTGGGGAAGGAGTGCCTGGAGAGCCCGCCAATTAACCCAATTGGCCAACGTAACCTGTGACACTTGGGGATGGGGTTCTTTCCTATTTTAATTATACTGAAACTGTGGGAAAGACTTAGAGTTAGTTTTCCTTTGAAGCTGTGCCAATATGATGTACTCAGTAAAGAAGAGCTTTGAGAAGGATCCTAGTCTCAGAGTTCTGATTTGCTTGAGTTTGTTAGTTAGTTAGAACCTTGACAGTCTCTCAGAGGGGTTTCTGCTATCATATCAATGCCTAGTCTGTTCTTTCTCCCCAACTTTTTTTTTAGTGTTGGGATGCCCCTGTGCTAACCATGGGGCTTCTCCCTTACGAATAATGACTCTTCCAGTCTAGTAATTCTATTCCTGTTTTCATTTTGTGTGAGATGTGTTTTGGCAAAGTATTAGATTTCAAAATGAGTGCTCAGTTCTGCCCTAACTGAACATTTCAATCAAGCCTAAGATAGAAAATACAGTTAAAGGGACTGCACTATCCTTCTATTCCTCCTTGAACACAGTGAGATTGTCCATAATCCAATCTCTTTCAAAGCATGCACAGAGACGCCATTTAGCTTGCTGGTATTCATCACTTGAGAAAATTAGTTCAAGTGAAACCTGTTTTCCAGCATAGTTTGAAAGGAAACAAGTAACACTTTTAGCAGTATGGGCCAAAAGAGCAACTAAATACTACACAGGGAGCTATACTGCATGAGTCACTGGCAGAGTGGAAAAAGGAGATGAACCAAAGAATCATATTTAATAGAAAATGCAAGCTTCCACCGCCCCCAAAATAGATCAAATTTTGTGCATAACTATGCATAACTATGAGTTACTATGAATAGTTACTATGAAACTAATAGTTTCACTAATCACCAAAGAATGATTTTGAAAGTTCTTACCTCTATGTTAGAGAAACAAGAATTTTAGCTTCCTCCCCAATTGCTCCTTAAAACTAAACTTTATGATTTATTTATCATTTCATCTATATATGCTATCTTCCAATTTAATTTATCAGTAAAAATTAGACTGGACAAAGATTCAATTTTATCCATCCAATGCCTAACTACAAAATTTCAACTTGACAATTCAGGATTATACTTGTAAGCAATGCACAGAAAGAACATTAAAGGAGAAGAAATTATCTTTTGAGAGCCATCTATAAATCAAATACTAGTCTGAGGTAAATATTGCTTTTAGGGAGCAGTTCCAAATTGGAATATATGAATGCCTAGCAGACATTAGGGAACAATTTCAATTGTAGTTTACATAACAGGTTTTAACACTCACCTTCAAATAAACAGAACCAAGGGAATTGAAATAAATGTAACATTCAGTGAATTGAATTGCAATAAATTCAGTGAAATCCAGTACTATTGCATCTTACTTGTGAGTCTCCTTTGGCATCAAGAGTCAGAAAACGCTTCTCCTTACGTGCTGGATGAAGAATCGTATTGTTTTGTGAAGTAGCTTCATAAGGAAGAACTCTTCAGAGCTATCTGATAGGTAAACTGAAAGATTACATTATCTGAACAGTGCAACTCTGCTTATAACATTATGTAGCCTCCAAATTACAGTGCATGTAACACCAAGTTCAGTGGAGCAAGAGCCTACAGTGCTTCTTTATGCTTGTCCTCAGATATTGATGCCAGGAAAGATGCCAATTTCTATTCCACTGATAAAAGGAAGCTGCTTCCAGAAAGAAACTAAGGCATGAAGTCCCTGCTTGCCTATACAGTAGGTCACCCACCCAATCAACGACTGAAGGGATTGGGAAATTGGTCAACTGTCCTTGGTAGTAAAAATAGCCCAGTGTTACCTTCAGATCAAAAAATGAACATTCTAATGGTTTACAGCTCCAATGCCTAGCATATCTAAATATATCAAATACCCAAGAACTTCCCTGAAATTATATGTCTATTATCTAGAAAAAGTATTTTGCATCCATTACTTGATCGCCTATGATAAATTTTGAAATTATACAGCAATGTAGGCTCAGTTCTTGAGGACTTTATGAAAGCATCCATGCAGTTTTCTTTGCAACAATGTACATGTAGTTGCAATTTTCTTTCTTCCTAGATATATTTCAAGTTCCTAGCCTGCTTATCAATACTAATATTCATTTGAAGTCTGTCGTTAAGTACTAACCCAGCTTAATCCTGTTTAACTTTCAAATGCAGACAAGGCTAATATAATTCACTGCAATGAACTACTGATTCCAAAGCCTGGTTCTGAACATGATATAATGAGATTTAAACAAAATCTTTTTGGTACCTAATGGAAGCCACCAGTATGTGAGATCAGAAGTGAATGACTGCAGTGGCCAAGAAGGGAATCTCAAGTTTTGCTGAGAGCCTCTAATTCCATGGCTTTAATAATAGGTAAGCTTGTTTTTGGTCTCTCCATCTCCCCAGATGCAATATGTAGGTAGGTAGGTTTTAAAGCAAAGCTTGAGGATTTGCTACCTCTTTTAAATTCACAATTTACGAAACTGGAAGAACAGAGACTAATTTGTGTCCACAATATTTTTCTTCCAGTCTGGAAGAGAAATACTGGAAGTGGCAGTTCACATTTTCTGAAACAGATGATTCTTCCTTTTTCCACATTTATTCTGCCTTAAGAGAAATATACTTCTATTTTCAACACACATATACACAATGCTAAATCTATAAGAAATAAACTTTTTTAAAAAGAAAAGAGAGAATGAATGTTTAAGATAATGTCTTAAATGTTTAGTGTGGACTTTGTCCCTCACACTTGTATGTACCTCCACATTTTACATACTTATTTGCCATCAACTAAATGTCTTTATAATCCAAACATGACTCTCTGTGGTTTCCAAAATGCAAACATTCAAATATAAAAGCAGAAAAAATAATATGCATGACAAAGCAAAAAGACCTCACAAAACAACTGCAGTTTTTACACCCAGGGCAGGAGATGCCCCCAAATCTTACACGTGTTCTCAAAGCTCTGTGGAATCATCAGTTTTAATGGCATTCCAAATCACCAGTTGGATGAAAACCTTAGAAGGCTCTTCTCTTAAAAGCATTCATCATATTGGCAGCTAGTGAAGATTGTTTTTTTATTTTTTTTTAAAAAGAGCCAAGCTGTGTTACTTGTGCCAGTAGTATTGTTTGCTTTATTGTGACAGACTAGCATAGCTAGCCCTCCGGGAAAAGAGAAGGCTGAAAAACCTTGACAGTAAATATGACGGCCTCCAGAAAACAGTGTGTCATTGAAGTAGCAAAAGACAGAACAACATACAGTAATTTGTAAAGTGGCTCTTGTTATTTCACATTATACAAATATAAAGATATTTTAAAACCAATTCCTGAATCGTTCTCCCAAATCCAGCTGACTCCAAGGTGAGTACTTATTTTATTTATTAAATTTAGATACTACCCATCTCACAGATGTTCATCTGAATCAGAGGTCATCATATACTGGGTCTCCTAATCTCAGTTGCCACTTTTCAAACATTAATGTACACATAATTCCAGGAAAAAACTGAGTTTTTTCTATTATTGTTGTTGTTGTTGTTGTTAATCTTCAACGCGATTCACAGTCTGGGACTGGTAAAAACTTAACAGTTCAAGTCCTAGCCAAGGTCCTAAAAACTGTTAAGGTAGTGTCTGAATATAAGGCAGTTCCAAGTAAGGTGTTTTTTTGTTTTTTTTTGCAAAGTCAGGATTTTAAACTCTAATAAATTCAAAATTTCCATGTATCTAGGCAACTTTTGGGGTATTGCTCCAAGGGCTCCTATTACAATTGTTACTATTTCTTCCTCCATAATCATTCAACTTCAATTTGCAAATCACAATATTTTGTTATTTTTTTCCAGCTGTCCTCATGCATCATCTGGTATTGCAATATCAATGAACCAGATTTTTTTTTCTTTTCTTCAATAGTGATGTCAGATACTGTATGTATCTGTCTGTTTGGATCTGAAAGTCGCCCAGGATCTTTTTTTAATTTTTTAAATTAAATTTTATGAATGAACAACAAACAGAAAAACATTTAAAAACAAATACAAATTTACATATGTACATAAATGTTAATCATCATTAATACAATTACTCCTTTCTTTTTTAAACCAGTGGTAAAACTTCTCCCAAATTTTGTAGTCAGATTCAGTCTTATCTTTTAATTCTTGAGTTACTCTACCCATTTCAGAGCATGACCAAATTTTTCTAATTATTTCCATCTCTTTTGGCATATCGTTTCCTTCCCATCTTTGGGCAAGAGCTAGTCTCGTAGCAGTAGTCACATGAACTATTAAATATATAATCTCTTTATTATATTTCCCCACATTGATTCCCAACAGAAAAATTTCAGGTCTGAACTCTATGTTAATTTTACACATCTCTTCTAACCAGTTTCTGATTTTCAGCCAATATATTTGGACTTTTTCACATTTTCACCATACATGGTAGTATGTTCTGATTTCTTTGTTGCATTTCCAGCATTTAGGGGATAATTTCAGGTACATTTTTGTTATTTTTGATGGTGGGATATGCCATCAGTTAAACATTTTATGTAAATTTTCTTTATATTATGCCGCCAAGGTAATTTTCCTACTCCTGTCCCATAAAATTTGTCAATCTTCCAAATTTATACCATATCCAAAATCTTTCATCCAGGCCAACTTCGTTTCTTTCACCTTTTCCTCTTCCAATTTACATTCCAATAATACTTTGTACATTTTTTAATCAATTTCTCATCTGTTCCTAATAATATTTTATCTAATTCTGTCTACTAATATCCCATTCTTTCATATCTTCATGATACTTCAACTGTAATTGTAAATAGGCCCACCATTCTATCTCAAATCCCAAATCTTTCAACTCCTATCTTGTTTTTAAATCATCCTTCTCATCTAATATGTCCTCATATGTATTGACCTGCCCTCGACGCAATAAATGTGGGTACAATAACGCTTGTAGTGTAGATAGCCAAGTTGGTATTTCAACGTAGATTTGCCGTTTAACTTAGTAAGGCCTGCCTAATTTTATGCCTTTGAAAGTAACCATGAATTTGATGTTTGTCCTGCCACAAAAAGGCATGCCACCCTGCCTATAAATTATATCCTTCTAATGTTAATATTCTTTTGTTTTTAACACTTATCCAATCTTTAACCCAGATCAGAATGGCCGCTCTGCAATATATTTCCCAATCTGGTAGGCCAAGTCCTCCTCTTTTAGTAGCGTCCTGCAACAATTTCAGTCTAATTCTGGGCTTTTTTTCCTGCCATATGAATTTTGATACTAGCTTATCCAATTGACCAAAGAAGTTTTTCTTTAATTTTACCAGAGCGTTTTGGAATTAAAAACAATAATTTTGGCAATATGTTCATTTTTAGAGACGCAATTCTCCCCATAAGGGGAAGTCTTAAGTTGCTCCATTTCCTAAAATCTTCAGTTATTTTTAAAATTAATGGGGTATAATTGTCCTCTTTGAGGGTTATACATTTTGCCGAAATTACAGTTCCCAAATATTTAATTTTATTTGTTGTCTGGATGTCCATTATCATTGTTAAATTTTCTTTTTGTACATTTGTCATATTTTTGGTAAGTATTTTGGTTTTTTCCTTGTTAATTTTTAGCCCCGCTACTTCGCCAAATTCCTCTAATTGCTCTATTAATTTTGGTCCAGAATTTTACGACTCTTCTAAAATAAAAACCAAATTGTCAGTGAAGGCTTGTAATTTATATTCTTCTTTATTTATATTTAGCCCTTTTATTTCCGGTTCTTTCCTAATTATTCTTGTTAGTGCCTCTAAAGTCAAAATAAATAATAATGGTGATAATGGACATCCCTGCCTCGTTCCTTTTTGTATCTCAAATTTATTTGTTGTATGGTCATTTAAAGATCTTGATTTGCTCATTTTCAAAAACTTTGTCAATTTGGTGTTTCCAGTAATTTTTGCCCCATTCAGACTCAAACTTCTGGCAAAGTTTCCAATGTATGATTTTGGTAACTCGAATGTGATGTTGTAAATAATCAGTCTATGAGATTTTTTTTTATTATAAACTTTTAAAGAATTATCTATTTGATTCCTACTTATCAGTCCTTTCTCTTCATTATCCTTCTCTTCTTGCATGTCATTTTGATTTTTCTCTTCAACTGCTTCTTCCAATTTCTCACCTGTTTTCTGAATATCATGTTCATCTTTTTCCCCAAGTTGTTGAGAGGCTTCTTCTACACTCATTTCTTTATCTTTAAACAATCCCTTGTCTCTTTATTGTTCTTTATAGTTTCATGCATGCGTTTGAGCATCAAAATTATTTCTTCATATCCCTCTATTATCCCCTGACAATCCATTTTGTAACAATTTAATAAATATTACTCAATATACCTCTATGCGTCTCAATATTTAAAAACTCCAAAAGAGCCAATTATTAATAGAATGTAGTCAATCCCATAGTTATACCTCCAAATCCCCTAAATTTATATTCTTTAAAGTTCTTTAGTATTTTACAACCTTTTGGTTTTCCAGTTATTTCTTTTCCCAATTGCCCAAATTTTAAAGTCTTATTTGATTTTTCCTCTTTCCTCTTCTATCACATTTCTTCTTTTGCCTCATAAAATGTTCTGTCAAAAAGCATTAATAATCCAAATCCAAATTAATCCACTAGGTTTCCTCCAGTCTTTCAATTCCACAATCCAATAACCAGTTTCAACAGAATTTAGTTATTTGAAATTTAGTTCCTCTTAAAAATCTTCAAAAAAGAAAAGAAACTCGCTATTTCAAAATATCCAAATCATCTTTTAAAATAGAATCAAGGTCAGGCTGCCTTCCAGGTGTTGTTTACATTCTTCTGTTATGTGTATTAGACATTTCTCACTTTCATTGAAAATTCTCACACTGTAGTGCTCCTCTTGTTCCAGTAGATGGCTTTCCTGCTCCAAATTCCAACATTAAACAGTATGTCAAAAACAGCTGATTATCTGATAATTCCAGTGGTTTTAAAGATACAAATAAGAAAAAACAGTTTCTCCCAGAAATCACTTTTCAGATTGTTTAAGCTTTTTTCCAGGCTTTCTATATTTTAAAGCTTCCTTCAGGCATTCTTTTGCCTCTTAATTTTCAGTCTTTAGTCTTCTCCGTGTGTCTAATCGCTGCCTTCTTAGCACTTGGAGATTATTTTTTGAAATTCTTGTATTCAAGCTAAGTCTTTAGAGTAAGAGTTGGAAGTTATCTCACCCAATTTCAATGCTCTATCCATGGACCATTCCAGCTCAAATCTTATATGGTTCAGCTGTCTTGCCAAAAATGGCCATTGTCCCTGCTGCCAGTGAGGAGAGTGTGCTTCGGGCCTAAGCTAACAAGGAAATTGTGGGTTCCTCATGGTCCACAAAGCACCTCCCCTTTCTTTACTGCCCCTACAAGGTGGCTTTGACCCCATAGGGTTTCCCGACAGCAGTTGCCAGCTGGATTTTGCGGGGCTTGGCGGAGCCTGCTAATTTCCAAGCCGTTCTTGCTGCGACGTCAACCAGAAGTCTTGGTCATTAGTTTTCTTATCTTTTTATCTATGTTATCAAATTCTAGCTGAGACCAATCTACTATTCCAGATATTACAGGCACTGCCAAGGTGTTAATTGCCTTTATAGTATTTCTTCCACACCCAGCTTTAATCTCAAGATTCTCTAGACTAACTTTATGTATTTTGATGAAGTAGCTTCCTTGACTTGGTTGTGCAACATGTCAGGAGCTTCGAAAGCTCCTAAGCAGAGGTGGCATTCAACCAGTTTGGACCAGTTCAAGTGAACTGGTTATTAAGAATTTGTGCAGTTCAGAGAACCAGATAATCACATCATTAGCAGCCCCCCCTCATGCCCCCCCATTCCTCCCACTACTTATCTCACCTTGCCCACTTTGGCCTAGAATCACACCCATGGCATAGCTGCTACTGCTCTCTAGTTGCCTCGAACACACGGCCGATCTCCACTCCTTGCCCAGCTGCCTCTCATGTGGCCACTCTTCGTCCGGCCTGAGAAGGTAAGGCTGATGGTGGGGGAGGGAGCCTGCCACACTCAGCCAAAGGGCTGCGACAGGGACATGGTGAGGCCTGGCTCCAGGAGGGAGGCCCAAGAGAAAGTACCTGGTCTTGGGCGCACAGCACCCCAGCATGGTGCTCTCACTGGAGGGTCACCCGCCTGCTCACCTGCTACCTGGAAGTGGTGAGTTGCCCTGTCATGGGCTGGATGTGGGACCCAAGGTGGAGGTGAGGGTAAATGTGTGGCAGCTGAGAGCTGGCCCCAAAAAGAGGCCAAAATTTGCCATGTTGCCCCTGGGGCGGTCTTTGGCTGAACGGGCAGGTCCGGAGTAGGTCTCCCTCCCATGGTATGCTGTTTTCTGCATTTAATTCTGGATCCAGGCCTGGCAGCACCCACCAAGCCGCGGTTCCTGCTGCCGCACAAGCCACCCAGCCTAGCCCAAGCCCACCAGGTACTCCTGGCCAGTCCCCCGGGGACCACAAGCAAAGGAATGATCACATTCCACCAGCCGGCCTGAGCCGGCCTGCCCAGTCAGGTTGCGATAGTGCCTGGCCTCCCAGCCACCCCCTGCCCTTTGGAAGCAGGAACACACTCTCCTTGTCCCAGGAACACTGTAAAGCTTCCACAGCCTAGTATTACCGGGCTGCTTCAGGAATGAAGGGGAAGAAAAAGGCCAGCCGGCAGGCCAAACCATTGTTTGCTTTGATTTCCCACCTCCACTCTTGCAAAGTGAAATGCCTTTTCTCTTGCCATGCAGCCCTCCCAATCTTTGAGACTGCAGCAGCTCCCTAAATGAGAAAGCTGGCTGCAAGATGAGGGGATCTGGGAAGAGAAAAGGCAGCAGAGGCAGGAGAGCAAAGCAAGACAGTGAACCTTTTGGTATGCTGACTGGCCTCTTTATTTCCCCTCACTCCCAGGGCAGCCGTCTGGAACCGCAGTGGCAGCACACATGGCTGCCTTTTCTCATGTTCTGTGATCTTTGAGACTGTAGCAACTCCCTAAAGGTAATGGTGCTATGGTGGAAAGGGGGGGCATTGTAGGCAGGCTGAAGAGGCAGTATCAATAGCCGAAACCTTAGTGTGCAGAAGCGAAGCACAACTTGCCTTTACGCTGCCCATTTCACCTTCATCATGGTACATTTGCACCTTAGTGGCACCCAAGGCAGCCCTTGGTTCCCACTGCTTTGGCTCAGACCTGGAAGCCATGTCCAGAATCAGTTCTAGTTTTGCTGTCCATCACAGCTAATACAGCTAAGAATGAACACTTGTGTTGTAGCCAATCCGGGAGCTTAATAAATAGGTGCAGGCCCCCTGCATAGTCTGTCGTTTTCTGAGAAACCCAGCTTGAGAAACTGAGGCACCAGGACTCCTGATGATGGGATGGGGTCCTTCAGACACTTAGCTTGTCCATACCAGTCCCTTCCTCTGCCTCAGCGAGTGGAGTGCAAAACTTCGGCCAAGAGATGGAGTTTGCAGGGGACTGATCTAGCTGGCTGCATGAGGAAAGAGAAGCTGGGTGAGCCAGACCCAAACATATCACGGGTCCCCTTGTCCCAGAAACAGCAACCTCATACTCTCCCCTCTCTGCTAGCCCCCTTCTTCGCATGGGATCACCCAGCAACAGGGACAAAGAGGGAGAATAAAGCGACGTTCCTGTGTGCTCTCGCTCCTCTGTGCTAATGCTGCTGTTCCCTTCTTCACACAGGATCGCCAGCAGTGGGGAGAGAGAGGGACAAGGGGGCACCATTCCTGTGTGCTGCCATTTCTGTGTGCAAACACTGCCATTCCCTTCTTTGCATGGGATTGCCCAGCAGTGGGGACAGAGAGGAAGAAGGGGCTGCTGTTCCTGTATGCTTAATGCTGCCATTAATTTGTCATAGCTTCATGGAAGTCTTCAGGAATTTCTGGATGTTGCTGCTAATTTCAAAAATGTCTAACCATTTCTCAATCCAGCCGTGTGGATCAGAATCAAATGCTTTCTTATAATCAATCCAGGCCATGAACAAATGTGTTCATCTTTTCTTTGAATTCTTCAAAACCAGTTTATCAATCATCAGTTGGTCTTTGGTTCCTCTTAATTTTTGCAGCGTTCTTTCTGTTCTACAGGCAGCAAATCCTTGTTTTCTAGATATCCATGAATTTGGTTTGCAATAATGCCTGTAAGTAATTTGTATGTTGTTGGCAGGCAAGTAATTGGCCTGTAATTTTCAGGTTTATTTCCCTTTTCTGCATCCTCCTGAATCAAAAAGGCTTCTCCAGTTGTTCACCATTTTTCACTTTCTGAGGTTTCCAGAACCTGATTCATCTGGTTTGCTAATCTTGCATGCAAATTTGTTAGTGATTTCAACCAGAATCCATGCAGCCCATCTAAACCAGGACCTTTTTACTTGTTTTTGCACCATTTCTTTTGTTGTTGTTGTTATTGTTGTTGCACTATTGTTGCCAAAAAGTATTACTTTAAAGCCTGTTTATGGCCAGGACCTACATACTCTTTTTGTGTCCTTGTAGAATAGGGAGTATTACAGATGTTATTCATTCCTTTTCCATGTTATCCAAATTCAAACATGGTTTGGTTGTCATGTATAAAGACAGGATTACCTTGATTAATTGACAACTGTACCATAGTCTTTGTTATGTAGCTAAGAAACAGATACTCAAAAGCATGAATGAAGTTAATTTAAAGAGATGGTGGAATAAATCCATGAAATGCATTATTACTGGAGGTAAAAATTGTCAGTCTGAAGTGATCTCAGATAATCTAAACTGTGTAACATTAGATAGAATGTGCTGAAAATGATCATAAGAAGAGTAGAAAGGAGCAGTGATTCTTTTGTTCAGGTCTACTTCTTCATACAATTATGTCTGTATGTACACACATGCTAATTATAACTGTTTGGTTTATTATTATTCAGTGAAGTGAAATACTTTATATGATTTCATGTCAAAGTTACACAGAAAGATGAGCCTGGGGTTTGGCAACTCTGCTCAACACAAGTCTTGAGAAACTTGTATAGCAATACATAAGCTGATTTCCTAATTCCCTGTGGATTTTAGTGTGTAATGAACAACTAGTTTTATTACAATATTTTATTACAATATAAACAATTAGTATTACAAAATTTTAAATGCAGGAATTTGCCTTTATGCATTTGTTACAGTAAAAGCTATTATTTTGTCCTCCCTGCATTTGCTTGACTTTCTCGGCTGCAGCTAAGCAATTATTTATGCATTAAGAGTGTTGTGGAGAAAGAGAGTCATACTTGCATAATGTGTCTAAATATCAATATACGTATCTATGCATGTAACAGAAATTCTAATTTGATAAGCCTCCGTTAACAGATGTTACCTCAGGCAAAGGATATGTGTTCAATTTTCACAACTTACAATACAGTACTTTTCTCTTCTGCCACTTACTCTAAAATATTAAAACATACTGTGTGAGTTTAACAGGTGAATATTCAAATCTATAACTCTTTATTATAGAACTACAAAAAAAAATAAATTGAATTCTAGTGAAAATGTCTTACAGATTTGACTGGAGAAATAACTAAATTTTCTCCAGTCATCATTTTCATAACTTTAGGGCTACAGTAATGATATGCCACTGAATCTTGTTCCAGAATTCTAAGTATAATTGGAACCTGAAAATTCTAATAAATATTGATATGCTCATGCCATCGTATCCATATTGAGAATTACTTTGAAGTGAAAATCAGCCCAAGGGAGCTGCTTACCCTTTCAGTAGGTTGTTATCAGAAACTGAGGAGATTCCAGGATATACTCCACCTAAAACTCTCTCAGGGCTGGCTGGGGAAAAGAAATAGACAAAAGTTGGAGTCCTTTTGATAAAATCTGTGGACAGTATATAGAACCATACATACATGCATGTATACATACATAGCTATATTTTGATTTCCCAGATAATTTATTAAATGGGACAAGAATTTGTATATGCCTTTCCAACTCCAAAGCAAAGCTCAATGTGGCTTTTCATCCATTTTTTCATTTGATAAAGAATGTTGAATTTTCTCTTTGATGCTTAACATACGTTTAAAATTCTCAAAATCTGTTTTAGGCAGGATAATAATATCCATAGTTCTTCCTGCAATGCATTCAAACATAGATAGTAAATTTAATAAAATATATATTTTGTTATCTATTCCTGAACTTCATACTTTGATTCCAGCCTTGATGCATTAGATTAGTACACAGGGGTGAATTAGTAATTGGTCTAAGTTAAAACTTATACCAAAGATTTATATTTTTTACACTAGATATATATTTACAATATATTTTTATATATGCATTGTATGTATGCACATGTGTGTACATGTGTATACACACACACACACACACAAATGCACACACATATACTTTAATTTGATTAAACTTTTATTAAAACTAATGTAAAGGAAGAAAAGAGAGAAAGAAAGAAAAAAAAAGAAAGATAAAAAGAAAGAACTGCAAGAAAAGAAGTGATAGAAATATAGGGAAAAAAAGATTTCCAGTGACCAATAAATGTAAACAATGTCTTTTCTCTAATCAAAGAAATTAATTTATTCATCTCAGCTAGATCTATCAATTTTATCAATTTCTCCATGGTGGGTAGTGTTGAATCTTTCCAATTTTTTGCATATAATAATGTCACTGCTGTTATCACATAGTGAAATAATCTTCTGTGCCTTTTTTTCTGTTTATACATTAGCCCTAAAAGGGAATATTCTGACATCAATTGAATTATTAATGTTTAAAATCCTCTGCATCAATGTATGCGAATCCATTTTTTAGCTTTTTTACATGTCTACCAAGTATGATAAAATGTCCCTTTCATGTTGTCCACATTTTCAATAAATATTTGAAATACTTTCTAGATAATTTCTCTGTCATATTATACCAACATTTTATATTATAAATAAATGTTACATGCTTCATTTTACAAAATCTTTCAGGTCATAACATAATATAAATTGCAACTCTTTTAACCACATATTATCCATTGACCCAACTGCATAAGATTAACACCCACCCCAAATATCTGTTACGGTCATCAGTTGAGGATAAATACAAAAGTTGAGGATTTATATACAAAACAACTCCATATTTTTTTCAATTCTGCTGAAAGAAATTTCAGATTTTATGACTTAAATATTTTACATTTTTCCTAATATGAGTTTCTTGTAAACAAATCACATCTTGTTTTAACTTTTCCAAATAATTATTCTTTTTCCATTTTTAGGAACATTTACTTTATTTATATTCTTTTAGCATTTATAATCCATACATTAGTTAGGCTAAAATTTTAGCAAAGGTCAATTTTGCAAAATGTACATTAATACTATAAATCTTATCAATCTCTGCAAATCAATTCGTATTCCTCCCAATCCAAAAAATTAGACACTTAAGAACTTGAGTCTAATATTTTCTCCATGTTGTTCTGAAAATGTTCTAAATCTTCAGCAAAGTTCTTTTTTTCTCAGTTCCAATAAACCCAAGTTATCCAAATCTTTCTCCATTTCTCTAATTATACTTTCTTATTTTCCAAAACTTCTAATTTCTTAGAACAGTAATTTCTTTTAAGCCTGTACCCAACTGACCTATAGATTCTTAAATCTTCTTAACTACTTCTTTAATTTTTTTAATTTTAGCAAATCCTTTTCCACTTCCTTTTAACCACTGCAGTCATCTTTTTGCCAAATTCTTCAAACATTTTCTGCAATAACTCTGGTGAAATCCTCAAACTGTACCCTTAAGTTGTTCTAATGAGTCCCTGAGTCTTTCTCCTAATTTACCAGCTTTTCTTGTGATTGCCATTGTGCTAAACTGAAAGTATGTGGATTACTTGGTGAATGTAAAAAGCGATGTTTTCTTATCTCTATCTTTAGCACTTTAGTCCCAATTATCTCTCTGTAGTTACAGTTCTCATAATTTACCTCATATCATCTTGTTTTGTAAAATCTACCAATTATCTCCTGTCCTTAATAATAAGCAATCAGCATTCCCAGGAAGGTCCAATCTGTTAGTCTAATTACTATGGCTATTTTCAAAGGGACTTTCATCAGAAAAAAAAAATCTTATGTTCTTTAAAAAAAATCACTGCCCCTTTTATCCCTTTTATTTTTGGGGGACCTTTTCATTAAGCATTTTGTTTTTAAGCTAAAATCCTTTAAAATGGCCATTTTTTCTTTCCTTTCTTAATTTCAAAAAGAAGACACTTTGATCTTCATTGCCATATGGAATATCTCTCTTAAGTCATAAATTAAGTTCAAAGGTGATTAAGAAACTAAGGTTTTTGCTGGTCAAACGTCTATTAAGAGTTTGCATCTGTAAATCTTCAACTTTCCCTTGATCACAAGAAACTCAATTCATGTGGTTTCCTTGGAAGAAGCAGCAATAATTCCAGGTCACTAATGAGTAATTCCTAACTATCTATCCTTCCTCCGAAGAGATGTTCATTACCCAGAACCTGGTCCCTGGCCCACAATTTCAGGGCAATGCTGTCCCTGCTCCTGAAGTTATTTATAGGATATCTAACTTCCTGGGTTCCAAATTTTGAATTATATACATGAATGGAATGAATAACATCTGGAAGAGTAAAGACATCAGCCTCACAACCAAATGCAGATTAGTTAACACAATAATTTTTTCAATTGCTACTTATGGCTGTGCAACTTGGACTTTTGAAAAAGGCAAATAGGAAAAAGACAAACTGTGGTGCTGGAGACGATTATTACACACCCCATGGACTGCAAAAATAACGAAGAAGTCCTAGACTGAACCTCAGCAAAAATATCACTTGAAGCCAAGACAAACAGAAGCTGTCGCACTTTGGTCAAGTCATGAGAGCTGACTTACTTGAAAAGTCAATCATGCTAGGAGAGATCAGCAGAAAAAGGAGAAGGGGCTGCACTAATCCTGCTAGCTGGATACTATAAAGGATGACACCAACATGATCATGGTCAATTTGAAGGAGACAGGGCACGACAGAGGGGCACGGAGAGGGCTGATTCACAAAGACGCTGAGGGTCGGATATGACTGAATGGCTGACAATGATGACACATCTTCTGACTATACCAAATTTTGAATGGCTTCACTCAAAATATATTTTCCATAGCATCTTTATACATATTTAGCAGGTAAAGTTTATTATGATCTAGGACTAGACAAGTGTGCATTTGTACATAAAGTTCTCCATAGATCATAAAGATATCTTATTTATTTATTTAGTTATTAGATCTGTGTGCTGCCCATCTCAATTAAAAAAGGTTAAAAGGATTTTAAAAATGAGAGGAAAAAATGCAATGTTGACAGATAAAATCTGCTGCCTTACTGCCATAGAATTGAGATAGTATATTATGGGTAATAATGATCTTGTGATTAGTTAGGAAGTAGGAGAGGTACTAATGATTGTATCTTCCTCGGAGATCATTCATGAGAGGTCAAATTAATACATCACACAAATAGAAATAGAAATTGCAGAACAATAGGACATTCTCTGTGGCATGGAAGTCAGGGGGAAGTCATTTGTGGGAGGGAATCTATAGATATTTACCATCTATGACCGCTAGAGGGAGTCCACAAAATCTAGCCAGAGCAAATGCTCTGTGATAGTTTTGGTTTATTAAGAATTGGCAATAATCTGGTGGATTGGTGGTAAAACAAAGTCTCTAAGACTTATTAGCTTGCCTTGTTGCTAAATTAATATTTTGCTAAAATTTACTTTTGCATCACTAGTATTTTCAATTTCAGGGACATCTAAATTACTAGAATTACCAAATCCTGAGAAACGTTATTTTTAATAAATATATTTTAATAAATTATAGGTAGTCCTCAATTTACAATCATTTGTTTAGTGACTGCTAAATTACGACAGCATTGAAAAATGTGACTTATGGCTGTTTTTCACAAGATTGCAGCATCCTCATGGTCACAGGTTCAAAATTCAGATGCTTGGCAACTGGTTCATACTTATGACGCTTGCAGTGTCCCAGAGCCATCTTTTGTAACCTTCTGACAACCAAAGTCAGTGGGGAAGCCAGATTCACTTAACAACCATGTTACTAACTTTAACAACTGCAGTGATTCACTTATCAACTGTGGCAAGGAATGCCATAAAATGGGGCAAAATTCATTTAACAACTGTCCAAGCAACAGAAATTTTTGGCTCAATTGGAGTCATAAGTTGAGGACTACTTGTATTTCAATGTATATGTCAGAGACAGACTGTAATGAGGAATTGGAGATCTTTATTTTGTCTACTCTAAAGAATAGGAGTCTCAATTTCTACCTAAAAAATTACAGAAGATCTTAGACTATGAATTATTTTGCAATCAACAAAAATCTGATTTATTGGAGTCTGTTAGATTTGTACGCAAAAGCAATTCATTGTGTTTTTGGAGATGTAATTCATTCAAACACATTTTTGAAAATATGTTAAATTCTCTATGGGAAGGAAGAAGACATAATTACCTGTATAAACTTGCCTTTAAGGTTGAGTTTTAATAGATTTGGATGTCCATAATCTTTTGCATTACATAAATACTATAGTGAAATTGAGAGTGGACTACAAAAATATATTCTCTGCAACCTTATTAAGAGGTGTACTCTTCAACTTTGGAAAGATAAATTTATGGCCCTGTGAACTGAAGAAGTGATATTGTTTGCAACTAAGTGAACAACTATAATAAAATGTGGTTATCTTTTATTAAAACTTTTTTGTAAAACTCGGAATACATATATACTCATATGAGATGCCTTATATATTTCTTTTCTTTGTTTCTTCTTTTGATCAAATAACAGTAAAAGATAATTTTAAAAGAATTTATGTCCCATTTTTTAAAATGCAGTATTTATCTGTAACTCATCATTATCTTCAGTTTAAAGCAAAAAATAAAGATTTTTTTGATGGGTAGAGAACTTTATATTAATTAAGTTCTAGAGCAGTGGTAGCTAATCTTTTTGGGCTCCTGTGCCAAAAATTGTGTGCGTGCTTGCACGCTCGCACTTATGTGCCAAAATCCAGAAGGCAATGCGTGTGGCCCCACATCCCCTACGCATGCGTACACAATCCACACCCACCCACCCACCCCCGCTGCCCCTTTACCTGCACTGCACATTACAGCTGATTTTTGGCCTCCCAGAGGCTTGAGGAAGGCTTCTGCAGGCTTCTGCGGACTTTGCAGGCCAAAAACTAGCCCTGTTTCGTCACTTCTGGTATTTTCAGAAAAATAGGAAGTGACAAAACGGAGCTAGTTTTCGGCCTGCAAAGCCTGCAGAAGCCTTCCTCAAGCCAGGTCAGGTCAGTGTCTTGGGGCAGAATGTCATGCATTTCCCCCAGCAGCCGAGGTGTGCGCAGCACCAACAAGGGCTAGAAGAAGAGGCAAGTAGAGGGGTGCTTCACTCCCACTCTGGAATACGGAGTGTGTCTCCATCTGCTGCCATTGCCCTTCCCTTCTCAGGCGAGGAGTGACTGTGAGGGGAGGGTAAGAGGTGGGGTCACCAGTGGGATCATTTAACAGGGAACCGCAGGAGAGGGCCCAAAGAGCCGCATGTGGCTCTGGAGCCGCATGTGGCTGATCCCCGATCTAGACCAAACCTGTTCAAAATAAATTTTATATAGCATCTCTAACAGATGACCTCTCAGATTCTATTTGAACCTTCAGTAAAGAATTTATAACTTTCTATGCCACTCCATACTCACTGATGCAGCAGAAATTTTTTTCTTTGTCTAGCTTGAATCTGCTTCCTTGTACTTTCACAACCTTCTGGGTTAAACATTTACTTCTAGGTTCTAGGTTCTAATGCCAGCTCAAAAGATTATAGCACCCTTAGACCACATTGACAGATGGTGCAACCTAACACCAATGCAAAGATTTGCATTTTCAGAATAATCTGGATAAAAGTTTGATACTGCAGCTCTTAAACCAGGTGTTGGCAACCTGCAGCTCACGAGCCAGAAGTGACTCTTTGATCCCTCTCCTGCGGCTCCCTGCCGACCCAGTCATGCGACCTCCTTCCCGGTCTGAGACATGAGGACAGCGCCAACTTTGCTAACACAAGATCTGGTGGGGCTCCGCAGATGAGGAGTGAGCATAAGCCGTGTTGGCAGTTTCCCAAAGGTGACCCTCCTCCTCACATGACCTCTTGGCTAGCTATTGCTGTGCTGGGAGGGTGTATGAGTGAGTAGCCGTGCTCGGCCAAAGGGCAGCAAAAATGAGCGGAGTGGGCAGATTGACTGGCTGATGGGCGAGTGTCTTCAGTGAGGGCACTCCAGCTTTCTCTGAGATTGATCCCCAGGGCATGTGTGTGAGATTAGGCAGGGCCAATTCCCTTTTCCCGCTATCCTGAGCTTCTTTACTCCTGCAGCTGACTAGTGATTTGATTGAAAAGCATCCTTGGGCAGTGACAGACCCCCGTGTGAAATTTAAAGCTTCCCCAGAGGACTCTTTTCAATCATCGCTCCGCTCCACTCTGCTTGCTTGAGGAGGGTATCCCCGCTCGTGTGTGCCAGCCTGGCCCTGAAACAGCCAGCCAGGAGGTTGCATGAGGTTGTCTTCGGGAAAGCCATGGCAGCAGCTCGTGCTCCCCCAGGCCGAGCTTGCTGAGGAGGAGGCAGAAGCCCTGACACCTCCACTGCCCCCCACATGGACCCAGCACTGCCTGGCTTCCTCAAAGGTGTAGTGTGTTTCAAAGGAGGAACCTTGCGGCCGTGTTGTCTTCAGGGAAGAAAGGAGTAACGAACAGCCACAAGGAGACAGAGAGAAAGAGAAGGAGAGAGAGAGAGAAAAGAGAAAATATTAGAGGGAGAGAATGATAGAAAATGAGAAAATGATGGAGGAACAGAATGAGAGAGGAAAAAGAGAGAAACAAATGAGAGAGAAAATGCGGAGACAGAAAGAAGAGAGAGAGAAAGAAAGAAGGAAGGAGAGGGAAAAGAAAACCAGAAATGGGAGGAATATCACAATAAAATAACAATTTAATAAATTCAATAACATAAAAATAAATTGTATAAATTAATAAAATAAATAGAAACTCTTAGAAACAGTGGGTATCTGATTCAGAAAGGCCTCATCCATACTTTCTATCCATATAGGTAATCTATAATACATGGCCATGGTAGCTTCTCTTTTTATTCTTTCACATTTTAAACAGAATTACTAGGTTCTGATTCCTGAATTTATGCAAAGTATGCTTTCTCTCCATGTATAACACTTCATTATTTCTTTTGGGTCTGAGTTTTTTAAAAATATAATTTATTATTTCCCATGCTACAGTATGTACAAGCATAAATAATCCTCCCAGCAATGATGCCTTTCACCTATATTTGTCTTTCTAAATGAGGGTCTCTAGTTTTCCCTGTTTATTTGTGGACAGATGGTATGAGCCACTTGCCAAGTGTCCAAATTTTGATCACATGACCATGAGGGTGCTGCAATGGTTGTAAGTATGAAAAATAACCATAAGTAACTCTTTTCAGTACCACTGTAACCTTGAACAGTCACTGAACTATGTAATTGTACCTGTGCTGCCAGTTTAACGATAATTTGAATGGAAACAGCCAAGAACTTGCAAAGATGAATTTCCTAAGGAATTCATTTCCCTGCCTCCAATTGTCAGCAGTACATTGGTTTGGGTTTCTATATGCAGTTAGCACTCAAAGTTCAGCACAACTGAATGTTGACTACATAGAAGATCTTTTGCCAAAATAGCAACTTCTCCTAAGATTTGCCCCCAATATTTTGATCCCTGAACATGAAGGAAAGTTTGCCTTTAATTTAGTTGGTGCATCTATATAATAGGAAGGTATGCCTTGGGCTTAACCCTCCAATTCTCCTGTCCGGCTTAGACTATTTCCTTGAAAAAAAATGAAACATTCTTCCCTTCTCACAGATTTCCTCTAGTCTAGTGAGCTCTTTAAAGAAGATGCCTGTTCTTTCATACTTTCTAAGTGGGGAGTGGGAGAGAAGTAGGAGTCAGTGCTGGTGTGGAATTTATAAGCAATTGGTGTGGAAAATATAAGCAACGTTGAGCAATTATGCTTGCTCTTTCCATTAAAAAAGCACATAAATGAATAACTAAAGAATTCTTGTCACTTATGTAAAAGATACATTTGTCATGTTCCCTGCCTACTTGTAAATACAGTCATGTTAAATAAGCAAAACTAAACAGCATCTTTCAATCAGCCTTTTTTTCCAGAACGTATATTGTGGATAACTTGGGACAGGCTTGCAGCTAACCCAGACATATTGTCCTCTAGCCCCAATTGACTTCTGCCCAACTAACAAGGCTTTGCCTTTCTCTCAGCTGTCCTCCAAATCTGTTCTGGAAAGAGTTCCAAAGTCCCGGAGCAGATATAATGAATGCAGGTAGGAGTGCAAGTAGGTGAGAGGAATTTGCTCCATCAACACAGGTGGACAAACACAGATGCACACAGTATATCTTCATCTGATTAATAAAGGTTCATCTGAATGAATCCAAGAACATTTTTTTTAAAAAATCGCATTATTACTTTTTCATACAATTAGCTCTTCTCTTACATATTGCCATTCTAATACTAAGAAATAAATTCCATTTTGTTCTGTTTGCAGATTAACGAATCCTAAAGTAGTCCAGCACCTCAGAGGGATTACATACTACTTAACTGCAGGCCACAGTTCATTCACTCTCCTTTAAGGAATGCAGGGAGGCACACTTAAATATTATTGATCAGGCATAGCACTATTTAAAATATCTAGTATTTTTCTCTTTTCATTTAAATCTATTAATTTATTACATTGAAATTGATCAAAGCTATTTATTTATTCATTTTTTTCATGAAAGCAAAACAAATAGCAATTAATGTTCTCTGTGTTTAACAGGAAAGTTTGCATGTTCTTTCAATAAAAGAAAAACATTTAGTCACAAGGCTAGAGAAAACAACCGTCCCCACCAGCATCGACAAGGCAAGTTACTATATAAAAACAGAGGGCAAATCCCACTCCCTAATTGAAGTATTACCTAGGTGGGTAACAACATGTCTGCAAACAAACAACTAAGATCAGAGAGCGCCAAGGACTCCACAGCTCAACCCTGAAATACATATATTGTATTGAACACTCTTCTCTTTTTGAAAATATTTCTGAGGCCCAGTTCCTTAATCAATAAAAGAAAAAAATAGCTTTGACTTAATGTTCTAATATTTTCACTTTTTTTGTTCTTTAGCATTCACAAAAATTCATTGTAAGGATAATTGCAACTTTGTATCTGCTGAATAATATCTCAGATGGCACTAATTGGCCAAGAACTAGATCCTGGGGTCACACTGGATAACTTAACTAAATAGAAATAAGTTTAATAGAAGTTGAGAAAAAAGCAAAAAAAACATCCTTGTTAAGGATTATTAGGAAAAGCAACGCAATATAATACTATACTATACTATACTATACTATACTATACTATACTATACTATACTATACTATACTATGTTTTTTTCAAAATCTCAAGGTAGCCTACAACCCATGTTCTGATGGTTTCCCATACAAGTAATCAACTAGTGTAATTCTACAGTGTTTTGGATATAACTAAAAATCAGCCAAGTCTTATTTGTTATGACATATTTTTTGTTCCAACATTTCAAAAAGAGCAATGTGTAGAGGTGGAAAACATATAAGGAAAGAACAATCAAAATTATTATGAAACTGGAATCTTTTTTTGCACATAATGTTTAAAACATATTTGCATGGCGATTATTTAACTGTATGACTATAACGACAGAAAGTAGGTCAGGCATGACAAGGGTTCCTTTAAAAATGCACCACAGGGAAGCCTTGGATGAACAAAGTATCTTTCCAAAATGAAAGAGGGACATTATAAGTCCCCTTTGAGTCTTGACTGTGACTAGCACCGCCCATTGGCTATTTCTGAAAGGGGAAACGAAGCTTTCTGCACTCAGGAGTGAGCAACCAAATTAACCTCACAGGTAGTTTGAAACAATGATTGCGAATTTCTAACAGGTAACGCTTATCCTTTAATTATATATGATATGACATAAGAAGTATTAATATGCAGTATAATTAAAGTTATCCCGAGAAAGATTTAGCTGTGTTCGGAGTTTTAGATAGAGTACTGAGCTACAAATTAAATCATGAGCAAATGTTATTATGTTCTAGTCCCCAGGTTCTGTTCTGTTCTGTTTTTTTTTTTTTCATTCTTAGCAATATATGAATTAAGTAAATGGTGGGATTAAAATTATGAATATTGAATTAGTAAAACGCATTTGGACCTTTCCTGAAACTCTCCATTCAAAAGGACTTAATTTATACATCTGGAATAGTATATTTTGTATATACTATAGAATAGAATGCAAAGTTTGCTGACCAGAACATTCCTGCAGGCACCATCCTAAGGTACCCTCAATATAAGGGGGGAGGGGGTTGAAATCAACCAAGGACTTATAACATCTGTTTGTGATACAGTACTAGACTTTTTCTTTTGCAAGATCAGAAGCTGTTTCTAAGGAAGAAGCTGTTTCTTACATTCCAAGGCTTAAATATTCTACGGGGATCTTTAAAAATAAGGTTAAGGGCAGCTATCTTGCTCCTGCTTATTTATTTATATGCTCAATAAAAGAAAAAAAGATGCTTTTAAGTCAAGTTAATAACATTTTATGAGACTTCTACATAGTTCCTGAGCCGAACAGGAGGTAAAAGGACCATTTAATTTATTCTTCTTTTCACAGAACTATTTTCAGAACTTCTGAAGCAATGGTGGGCAAATTCCAATCTTAAAAAGCAGAAACAGTTCTCATAACTAATAGCTATGTTGTTTTTTAAAAAACATAAATTTATTAAAAATAAATAAATCTGAAGAACTGATAACAGTGAATAGAACATTTCACCCTATTATTAAATAGAGTTAATTTTCAATTATATTATTGGCTTGAATTTTTTTCCTTGAATTTAGTAATATGAGTTACTTTCATCATAATATGATGCAATAAATAAAAACATTATTCTTAACAAAAGAAGAGGCAACTATTTGTTACTATATTTTAATATAACCAAACAAAAATATTATTAGACCCAAACATAACTCATAAACAATAAAATACTTAAACAGATATTTGGGGACATGACTGGAAAATATTAAATAAGTTTACATTTATCTGATTTCATCTCAAATATATATAATTTAACCCAGTGCATATTTGATTAATCTGAGTGAAAAGATTTTATGTATCTTGTAGTCCTCTGATTTTTTTTTAATTTAGTATGAATATCCATGATTATACACTCAATTTATGCAGTACAGTATATCAAGCTGCCAGTACAATTTGCCTTTTGCATTTGTAGCGTTTTTATCTGAAATGCTACCGATTCAGGAAGTTAGACCATATTAATGACTGCTGCAGTTAACACTTGACAAGAAAAATAAAAACATTTTTGTCTTCTTTTATTACTCCTTTTTTCTATATGACATTATTTAAACTGTGAAGTTTCAACACTTCAAAACAAAATTGCAAGATGTATCAATGAAAAAATAAGATCAACATTCAATGACAGAACCAAAGTAAAAAACAAACAAACAAAACCTCTGATTTTCTTCTGGAAGGTAAAAACGAATATATACAGCAATCAAATAGTTATGTACCTTTTCTTTTTGATTCTCACTAGGGGAGAATTGTTTTTATTTTCTAGTGTTCACTTCATAGAGAGACTTGAATACTGATACATTTACAAGTTAGTTTATAGGTAATACATGAATGTGTTTCAACTATTTGTTGACATGCAGGGGTGGGATTTTACCGGTTTGGACCAGTTCTATAGAACTGGTTGTTATGATTCTGTGCAGTTTGGAGAACTGGCAAATCATGCCCCTGGCTGGCTCCGCCCCTCTCTGCCCGCCCCTCCCCTCCCTGCTCAGTCAGTCCTTATCGTTCATGCACAACATCGCGCGCATGCCTGACATTGCTGACTGTGTTTTCCCCGCCCAGTCACTCCTTAAGGTATTTTTCCCCTCCTGACAATCAGCTGTTCCAATGATCAGCTGTGCCAGTATCCCCCTCGCTGTCTTACTGCTTCACCCAGGAGGCTTCCCTGAGGCCCAGGAGGCAAAAAAAATGGGAGGGGGGGGGTTGATACAAAAAAAGCCACACTCACCCAGTCACATGGCCATGCCCATCTAAATATGTCCACCTAGCCGCACCCACAGAACCGGTTATTAAAAATTTTGAATCCCACCCCTGGTTGACATGTTTTTCTTTTTGAAGTGTTTTGTCCCTTAATTAAAAAAAAACACCACCCTCACCCAATAGGAAGACCACCTTGAATAATACATCCCAAAGAAAGAATAGAGAGGAAAATATCCACACAAGCCAAATATAGCCTTTCTGATATTGAACTTCCCTATGTCAAAATAAAGTTATCAACATCAGCAGAAAATTTCCAACTGCTCAGAAATAAATATATATGACAGATTGTTGTATATGTGTGTGCAAAAGTCATGAGATATTTCCTATTAAAATTAATGAATAATTTCACACAAGTCTCAAAGGTCATTATCTGATTGCTTTTAATGAAATGTTCGATATACATACTAACTTTACATCGTTTTTAATCATTGTACCATATTGTACCGTATTGTACCTCAATCTAAATCTTCTCAATTACCTACATTTTATCAGACTATTATTAATATAGGATATTCAGCAAAATTAATAGAGAAAAAATACCTTTTCAATGTTCCTGCCTTGTTCTACCCAACTATTAATCAGACTTACGTTCATGGTTTAAATACAGGCATAATTCTTAGTAAAGTATTCTCCTAGCCAGATTTTTTTTCTTTTGTCTGACAATTTAGGAAACTCATCAGATGGCTTCTCTGAGAAGATGGAGTACAGTTGAGAAATTACACATATGCATATTATTTATTATTTGTTTATGTTAAACCTTTTTACCCTCCTGGAGGATGAACATCTTAACACAGCAGGAGGGCTGACTAGTTCCACTAAACTCATCACATTGATGGCAATGTGAACTCTTGCAGATCATCTTTTCGAGTAAGATTAATAGGAGAAGGGAAAGCTAAGGTGACTTTGAGCTAGTCACTCTCTCTCTCTCTCAGCCCAACTCATCTCACAGGGCTATTGCTGCGGAGAAAAGAGGAGGAGGAAGATCTAGTCGATATGCTCACTGCATTGAACATTTAGTATTATTTGTAAAAACAATAGAAGCGGGATACAAACAAAACACACAAATAAGGGTCATTCTTGGCAAGAATGAGGACAGCTAGAGTTTTGCAGATGAAAGGATAGGCCATTCACTTAGGGGGGGGGGATTCCAAATTAACATTACAGGACAATAGGACACCTATTCCTATATTATTCTCTCCCCCCCCCCAATTTTTTTTTACTTACAGACAAGGCTGTAATATTTAGACAGATGAAAGATCTCACCCCCGGGTCAAGTAAACTAATTATCTGGGTATTAGATAAGTGTCCAGAATTTCCTCATTTGATTTAGAGCTGAGGATATGGCCAAAGCAAAGCCACAAAAAAGTCTGGTCAGTGAAGCTGCCAGGATTGAAAGAGGAGCTCCTTACTTTACAAAGAAACATGGAACATGGAACATGAGTAGCATAAACCAAGGAAAACATTAAATTACCAACATGGAAATGAAGCATATTAAATTCAATGTTTTAAAAATAAATAACCCAAAATCAAAATGAGGCACCCTCACTCAACTAATTATATAAAAAAGGGCACAAAATCAAAGTAATTGAATAAGAAGGACTTTGCTAAGTACCATATACAGTATACGGATATACTAACCCTCAAATCTTTAACCAAAACACCATGAAAAATGCATCATCCAATTTCTAAGGAAGAAATTGTGAACTGAAGACAACTCCACTAAAAACAGAGCCAACAACTGCAGTGGAAAGAAAAGCTAAAAAGTAGACCAGCTCTTCATAATTCCTCTCTAGATAAGAGAGGATGTGAGCCTACCCACAGTTGTTCCACTCAAAAAAATTTGGGTTTGCATGCTTCTTTTTCTAATCACTTTTGGAAATCATTTCTTAAGTGCTTTTCAGCTATTAGAAACCTTTGGATTGAAACATTTTACAGTGCCAAATGAGTTTCCTTCAATTCTTCTTAGCAAAAGAAGTTTTAAATACCAATTTAAGGGCTTTAAAAAATATTTGAGAGTAAATAGCAAGATAGGTATATCAGAAATGACAACTGACAACTGGAGATTAGAAAAAACACTTGGTTAGCAACTACCAATTATTGGCTGAAGAATATTTTTTTATTTGTTTGCGTGTCTGGCTTATCTTTATATACATTTTGTGATCATCTCCATCAGACCAAATCATTCAAGTTGTGTTTTCTAAGGCTCTCTCTTTAGGTTATCACAAACCATAATAGTAATTAAGTATCAAACAGAGTATAGACCACCAATAAATTACACTTTCAAACAAAATTAGAGAGATATATCTCTCAGAGAGATGCTTGTCTTTTTCTACCTCTCTCATTTCTATTTCCAAAATACATTGGGAGGATTACAGAAGAAAGTTTTGGTCTTTTTCTCTTAGCAATATTACAAGGCAAACTGAAGAAGCATATGTACGCTTGCTGATGGAGATTGATAGAGAATGCCAAACTTATTTTATTGTGTTTTTAAAAAAAGAGTGCCATAACAAGTATTCTACACTTTTTAGCTGAAATTCCCCCCGCCCCCCGATTCTAAAAAAAAATGTTGCACATCTCTACTTCTGTCACTCAAAACTGATTCTATCCAGAATAGTGACATAAATTTTTACATAACTGGAGATGACAATATTTAGATTAGCTTGTATGTTGGCTTGTTACTAACAGTTTGGCATAATTTAATTCCCACTTTTTAGCACTGTATACTCTGTAATTCCTGTAATGTGCAATTAATTTATTTTTACTAATTCTGTACTATTGTTTGTAAAAGCTTATTTGCTTAGCTTTTGGCTATAAAATGGAGTATTTAACTTTATTTCTGGCAGCTTATAGCATGCAATACTTCTGTATGAAAGGAAGACTGATTTTCTTTTAACTGAGTTTTATGAAATCCTACCATAAAATTAACTGAAAGACTGATCATTTGTAGCATAACATCTTAATGGTATTCTAACAATTTGGAATTTTAGAAGATCATTAGTTCAGCATTTCAATTTATATTTAAATGTATTTTAATAGTAATTCAAGACCTGCATTTCATTCTTAGTTTTTTCATACCTTTATAACAATTATATTCAAATCAGGTTTAGCCTCTTTCATTTGCACATTTATTTATTCATTTACTAATCTCTTATAATCTCTGTTTGTATAACTTTTGAAATGAAATTATATCAAATGCCAGTCATAATCAGAATGAAGGTTCAAGAAGACCATTGGCACCTTCTTGGCAGAGCCATTAATCTATCAAAGGTAGATCAAGGTGGCAACCATTTGTTTACAATTGTTCAGTCACCAGAAATCAAATACATACAGTTAAAAATTTTATCCATTTTCTGAGCATATAAATATTTAACATATCAATGCTCTGGTTTCTGTTTTAGAGACAATCCAGGAATGTTTAACACCTACATGAAACTGAAATTGTTAAATGGATTCATTCATCTGTTCAGGGTTCAGTACACTGATTATATATACCCTATTCTATACTCCATTTTTAATAGGGATGGAGAGGTAAAACTATGAAGATACTGTGTGTCTGGAGGCTGTTTGGTCTAGATCAGGGGTTTCAAACTAGATTTCTTCGAGGGCCAGATCAGCATTGTAATTCTCCTCTGTGGGCTGGTGAGGGAGGAATAGTGGCAGGGGGCATGATGGATGTCTCCTGCAGTACCCTGCCGACCAAAATGGGGTTCAGGGGGTCCACATGCAACCCTGCCTGAGCCTTATTTTTGCCCTCCATGGCCTCCTGCAGCACTCTGCTAGTCAAAAATGGGCCATGTGGCCCATTTTGGGGCCATTTTTGGCCCGGTTTGGGGCCTGTTTTTCGGCCTATTTTGGGCCTGTTTTTCAGCCAGATTTCAGCCAGCAGAGTGCTGCAGGAGGCCACAGAGGGTGAAAATGAGGCATGGAGGGGGCTGCACGCAGCCCATTTTAGCCACCAGAGACACCGTGGGCCAGTCCCTTGATATTCCCAGGCCAGCCCCGCGAGCCGGATTTAAGCACCCCACAGGCCGAATTCAGCCTGCAGGCCTTGAGTTGGACATCCCTGGTCTAGATCATGGTTGTCCAACCTTTTGGCTTGCCTTTGCTGGACTGGATAAAAAGAATAGTTGGTATATATAAATAACAAACTTTTTATATTTTGTATTTTTTACTATCTTGTGAGGCCACAATACTAGCTGTCCAGGGCTGCATGCAACCAGAAGGCTAAGGTTGGACACACCTGGTGTAGACAGACTGTACCAGAGTATGCCTTTTTCACTCATGTATGCATCACCTATTTTGAATATGTAATGTTTGGGTCTATTACTTAAAATGTTGTCACTAGAACCCTTCATTTTGGATAATTATCCACCGATTTCTGATTTCTCTTTTTGGAGGAGGTTAGGGAAAAGGCAGTCAAATGGCAGCTGCACAGAATCTTACATGAAACTGAGTATTTAGAACCTTTTCAGTCAGGTTTAGTATGGAGACATCACTATTCATACTTGTTGATGAGTTTAGATGGAGTTGAGATGGGGTGATGCAACTGTTCTTGTGTTTCTTGATATCTCAATGGCTTTCAATATTGTTCACCAATGTATCTTTCTACACTGGCTATGGGAGTTGAGAATGAGAGGTACAGAACTGTGTGGTTCATTTCCTTCCTCAGCAATCTATCACAGGCCTTGATGGAAGAGAAGAAATAGCACCCATCACCTGTGGTCTCAGGGGTTGATACTCTCTCTCCTCTTATTTACAGCATGAGGTCATCTGTATCATCACTCTGTTGATAATATAAGATTTATTTATTTGTTTATATTTGTTTATATCTCACCTTTGTTTTTATAACTAATTCAAGGAGGCAAACCCACACTACAGTCCTTCCTCCTTCTATTTTCTCCACAACAATTCTGCAAGGTGAGTTCAGCTGAGAGAAGCTCACCATCTCAACACTGAGATATGCAGATGAAGCTGGAGAAGTACTGACCTAGTGTATGGATGGGAAGAAATAGACTTTGGTTCAATCCTGATAAGCCTGAATAGCTACAGATATTTACACCCCTAGAGAGATTTCCATTGTTGGTTTTGATGGGTTGTACTTTCCCAGTTGAAACTGGTGTGCAATCTGGGGTTTTCTCCTTTGCAGCTCCTATTCAAAAAGTAGATGGCAGCTGTAATCAAGGAGGTCTTTGGTCAAATTCATCTTGTGCATCATTAGGCTGCTTCATCAGCTAGGAAGCCCTTCAAATGTCATTTATGTACCCTGGTTACCTCACTGATGCTTAAATTAAATAGGATAAATTAGTGTAAGATGCAGAATACAGATACATTAAATAATAGTTTTATTTAGAACTATGCATTATTCATCACTTTATCTTAATTCTAAAGTGAAATATTCTTTTTTTAAATCCTAAATTCTCCTCTAAGTTTATGAAATGTAAAGTATTGTGTAAGACAAAACAATTGATTTAACTGTAGCTGTAATCTCTCTATCTGTACATATACTCAGATAAACACCCTAAATTTAGCCAATGGATAACAACTTTTCTTTATTTCATCCCCCTTCTGTACATTGCAAAAATAGCATCTAATAGATCTGTTAGTGAACTTCTTCAACATCTACAATAAAACGATACATTTTCATGATTTACTCTTAGTGGGAGTTTTTTCCCCTAGTTTGGGAACATAAGATTAACTATATATGGACAGCGTCCCTATGCCCTTTTCACACATGTATCTACCATTTATTTTGAACATATGATATAAGAATGTACTACTTGTAAGAACATCTAGGACAATCTGGATTCCCTATAATAGTTTAATTGCACAGCGTTCATCTTAGCAATCGCAAAACAGAATACTGACCCTTAAGTGGATTCGTCAGCCAGTTGATATCTCACTCTAGTTTTCTGCAGTCTAAAAAAGAGGACAAAATTCTTCATTAATGTTTGAATTTGAAATTATTTTATAGTTTAACCAAACCAACAGTCCAACATTATATTCTTACTACACGTTTAGTTTGGGTTTCTAAATGTTTACAGTACTATCAATTAGGAAAGTATATCAGATTTGGCCAAAATCTAAGCTGAATCATTTAGTCCTCTAACAATATATTATGTGCTTGCTGTTAATTGATTCTTATTTTTTCTCTTATTCATTAACAATTGCCAGAGTTATTTTAATAATAGAAATAAATAGCTATTATAGTTGGATTTTAACTCTTAGTTTCTAAATCATACATTATTGCATTTTCTCTAGATATCATAATTGTTAGGGTTCTGGCAATTGCCCTAATTAAATCATGAGCCTCGAGCCAATCTTCAAAAGAATCCAAAAGGTTTATTTGGAGCAACATGTTGGCATTGACCCATATGAAACCAACTCTGCCACACATAATTTACAGTTACCTGTGACCCTGTTTCTCCCTACCCCCTGAGTGTGTCATAAATCAGATTCTTCAACAAAGCATGTTCATGGGCTGAGCCTCATCAATCACATTTTCCAATGAAGGATTTTTGTGGGCAGAAGATCCGGTGCCTAGGCTATAATCTTTGTAAGATAAGCATGGAATGTACTTCTGGTTTTAATTGCCGTACTGCTCCTTCAGGTTTTTCCCCCTCCTGCTTATGGCAACTCTAAAACAGGCAGAGGAATGCTTTACGAATTGACAATAATAATATTATTTACAGTTTTCCATGGATTTTAACATCATAATAGCTCTATGGTTTAGGTCAATAATTTTACTATTCTATTGTTCTACATAACCATTTAATTGCCTTATCCCAATTGCATAATGCCTTGCTATATTAATTTTTATGTCCAACATTCTTAAACTTAAAAACTTTAGCTGTATTGCTTTAAGATTTTATAGCTTATTGTACTGTAGTAAATTTTTGAGGTGTTTAAGTTACATTGATATTCAGCAAGTTACATATGACTCTTTTTTTCAAAGTCTGGTTTTGCTGTTCATAATGGCTAACTTTGGACCAGTTACCGTACTTTCTGTGAGCCCAACTGAACTCACAGACTTTTCATTGTGGAGAAAATAAGAGGAGAAAGGAATATTAAGTATGCTCACTGCTTTTATAAAAATAATAAAGAGGGTGGATAAACAAACAAACAAATATTGTTTATCGTGTAAATGCATTTATTCCCTGATTCTAACTGAGGAATTTATCACACCAAAATTCACAAACTCTTCTGCAAAGGAGCAATTCATGATTCTGATAAGAAATGGCTGACCTTATGCAACCAATTATATTATATCTGGGGAGAATGGAGTACAGCGAGAGATATTTTGTTGGGTTGAGCGGGGCTTCAAGTCAGTTTTGACTATCTGAGCTAATTCTAAGAAAACTAAGTTTTCTTAACACTTGCTTTAAGTGGTTTGATATGTGCTCAAGGCAGGAGCAGAACCCACAGACTCTTGGTTTCTAGCTCAGTGCCTTAACCATTATACTCTCATATTTTGTGTTAGATCATATATTTTTCTAAAACAATTATTTCTGTAAATGTATCTTACAGATAAATTGTGAATTAATTATACATATACAAAGAGACACCAATTATCCAAAACTATAAATTGAGTTACTTATTAGTTTATAATATGTGCATTAAAATGTTAACATCTGAATTGAAGAGGGTTGATTTTTATACCTTCAAATTTGTTGTAACTTGTTGAAATGTAGCCTGCAAACTTTTATTTATCCTTCCTTAATTCAAAAGCTTCAGGTTCCTGAAACTTTTGCCCAGGAGGTTACGTATTCTTTCAGGGTCATCAGCAGGGGAAACCCATGCACCTCCCCATGCTCCAAAACATCCTTTCCCCTTTGAATCCAGATTGCTACACACACCCATTCAATCAAAATCAAAATATGAGAGTATTTATAGGTCACATATTAGGATGAGTATTTTAAAAGGTATTTAGTCACTGACTAATTGTGGAAAGTTTGGTTTCAATCTTGTAACCAACATTAAATTAGATTTACCATCAGGCAAATTCATCCTAAATCAATTACAAGTCAAGACTAAAACATAAAAGATATTTTTAAAAGGGGTGGGGAAAGAAGAACAGGAACAACTTTCCACCATGACCTGGCACAGAAATGCACTGGCAGTCAATTCAGTTAATATTTTGATGTGACATATACTGTTCTAACTTCTATCATCATACAATATAAATAGTTGAATTATACCAAATAAAATTTCCAGGCATTCTTTAGAAACAGATCTATGTAAAACACAATACTTTAGTTTAATATAGATTTAGCTGAATTATGAGTAATTAAGGCAAGATATCAACTCTCTAAGTATGACCATAGCTTATCGGATAAACTCACCATTCACAGTGCTTAATTCACTTTACCATCTCTTTCATGGTTTGAGTAAAGTCCAAAAGTATCCCAAGCAAGTACTCCTCTAAACATGATTCTTCAATTTCCCCATTCAAAACCACCCAGATCTCTTCATTCAGATCCCCTAAAGTATCAGTTCCATCCACTGATCTGGTTTTTTTTTCATTTTACTTTCTGTTTCCATCACAAAAACCACCAGCAATTTAAGATTTCCATAAGCCTCCTTGGTCTTAAGATGAAATGAGAAGAATATGCCAAGAATATTATTTATTATTATTATTAAATTAGATTTAAAAAAATTAACGAATTAAATAAAATTACTACAAAATTTATTTGGTCAGGGGAAAAAAACAATAATAAAATTAAGTTTCTTACAAGATAATAGATGCAGAGGTGGATTTGGACTCCCTGCCTAGGAACTATATTATAAAGCAGCAATTTTAACATGGATTAAAGACTGGGCTAATTTGAGAAACAAAAGAGTTTTAATCCTAGAAGGGCATGATTTGGAAGCGGGGTGGCATGCCTTCATGTGGAACCCTGGAAATAAAAGTTATACACACTTTAATAGGCATATAATTAGATGTTCACTATTAAAAGTGGGGAAAGAGATTACACACAAACATTATATGAAGATTCCAGGATGGGTTTCCGTCATGGAGGCATTGATTCACCCCAATGCATTAGAAACTGGAAGAAAAAATAGGTATTATGATGTACTAAATTCCCAAGGAAGATTAATGATGAATCAAGAAATTAGAGAGCAAGGGATGAAAATAGAGTGGTGGCCATATTTACAACTCAAAACAAGATATACAAAAGACATAGAAGAGTTTGGAATTGAGATAAAACCAAATCAATTAGATAAAATATTGGAGGGAACAGATGAAAAATTAATCTCAAAAATGTATAACTACCTGTTAGAATATGAAATGGCGGAAGAAATAGTTAAAGGCCCAATGATCGCATGGGCAAGGAATGTAGGGCACAATATTAATTTGGAAGATTGGGAAAAATTTGGAATCAAAATTACAAAATAACAAAATCGGCGATCTATAAAGAAAATCAATATAAAATGTGTTACTGGTGGTATCTGTCACCCTCAAGGTTAGCTAACATTTACCCAAACATGAGTCCGATGTGTTGGAAATGTAAGCAAACGAGGCGCACTGTCTTCCACACTTGGTGGCTCTCCCCAAAAAGTAAAAAATATTGGGGAAAAATTAGACTGTGGATAAAAGAAATTACAAGTATTCAATTAGAATTTAAACCGGAAATATTTTTGTTGGGAATGTTAAAAGGGGACTATGCAAACGAAATGAAATATTTAATTCTCCATATAATCACAGCAGCAAGAATTGCGTTGGCACAATGCTGAAAGAGCGAACAAATGCCAACAAATAATTTGATTACTCAGAAAATACTTGACTGCGCTGAAATGGACCTACTCACACAAAAACTTAGGAATAAGGAAGACTCAAGATTGGGATACAGCTTGGGATAAATGGTATAAGTGGATTAAAGAGAAAAAACCAGGAAATTAAAAGATATGGTTTTGATGAATGGAGTGGTTAAATTAAGAATGTTTATCAAATTAAGAAATAAATAGTAGTAAAATTATTACCAATAAAAAATCACACCATCTTAGTTGATCAGAAACATATGTTTTATATGTTTATCTATTATGTATTTGTATATATAGATTTTGTCTGCAACGTAAAGTTGTATTTGATGTATTGTACATAGCGTTTTTTATCTTTAATAAAGTTTTCTTTTAAAAAAGAGAAGTATGAATTTAATATCATTCACATATTTAGACAAACATTTAGTCAAATGTTTAGATTATTGCATGCAGGAATTTCACGATGGTATTAAATATCATGGATATAATTATCTTATCCCACATCATAATCTTCTGATACACAAGATCTAGGAACACACAAAATGACTATAATACAGTATTCCTCATATTCAGAATATGACACAATTCAGATAAATACTAAGATGTTACAAGATTTTAATATCAATTATCCTACACTCATCCTTAAAATCTCAGACATTTTGAACAAGTGAACAAAGAGAATTTTCTATAAACATTTGCAAAATATGATTTAAACCAGGTCAAGTGTCTAGTTGTCTACTGTTGTACACTTAGTTGTCTAAGTGTCTTCTGGCACCTATTATATTTCAACAATTCCCTCTAACACACTGAGTATTTAAATATACCATTGTATTTAAAACATGTAACAAACAGCCCAAAAATAGAAGTGTAATGTTGTCTGAGAAACAGTTCTCTTATTATACCTTAGAAAGATGTAGTTCAAAACTCCCATTTAATTAACAGAAAAGGGTAAATAGAATTATCAGGTAATGTTTAATTAGCACTAGTGCCACAGTAGATACTGAAAGGCATGCAAACTCTTATTAATATAGAAGTATTCTCAATTGTAAAAAATATTGTATAAAATCTTTTGCATTTGCTTAATGTATCATATAGCTGATTTTGCCCCCCCCTTTCCTATTCAGTAACTTAGTTATCACTCACACTGAGATATTTATAATACTGACTCAATTTGAAACTCACATCCAATACAAAACAGAGACATGGCTTTCTATAATAAATACAGTCCATGCCAATACTTCTGACTCATAAAATCATCATAGCTTCTCTGAGTGAGTTGTCAGCTTTCAAAAACATTTCAGCCCACTGAGTTTTTGAAAGACCTACCCATCTTAAACACTTTCAATTATGCCTTTTCAAAAGGAGTGTCCAGAGTATGCTACTAGAATGTTGTGCCACAAGAAAATCTGCTCTAGAGCATGGTACAAATATAATAATATAAACAAACATTTGAGAATTTTACTAATGACTATGTTTAATGGAAAGGGGTGTTGGTCTTACCTGATACGCTCCTTCTCGGTGTGCTGAGAGAAAAGCCAAGGAATGGGTTAACTCTGCTCTTCTGCTCGGAGACTGAGTCAGTCAATTGTTTGGTCATGCCTCTTTGCCTGCGCATGCCTAGACGCCCGGTTCTTTGTGGCTGCCTGATGGGTCAGGAGCCACCATTTTCACAATCCAAACTTCTAATTCAATAAGGCAGACACAATGAACCTTGCTGCCACGGCTTGTTTTCGCTGTTTTGCACTTTGCTGCTAATGTTTGCACCAGAGTAAATCAGGCAGTGACTTTCCATTAGTAGCATGCACTGGAGTTAACTGGGTAGTGACTTTAATCCCCTCCGCTGGGTGCGGGAAGGTGCCAGGGACCTTGGCTCTGTTAATCTGAGATGGAATGAAGTTCTAGTCCCCCCTGCCTAAAGGCAGGAAAAAGGCTCAGTCCTTCTGAGCTGGATTGAGGTGCTATGTCGGAAGGCCCGGGGAGCCAGCCACACTGTTCGCTGTTTTACGAAGGCTAATGTGATGCCATGATCTTACTTTAAGTTCCGAAGAATGCAAGGCATGAAACTCTGTCTTTTGTTCGAAGGGACATGCATCTCCTCTGAGCCAAGACTGAGTCAAAACTGGGCATACGCAGGCAAAGGAGGCATGCCCAAAAGATTGACTGACTCGGTCTCCGAGCAGAAGAGCAGAGTTCACCCATTCCTTGGATTCTCTGCTCAGCACACTGGAGAAATAAATATTCTGATATATGTATATAAGACACAAGATAATGGACTCTTGTGACATTTCATAATGGCTTGGCCATTTTAATTTTTTCTATTTTAGAAACTATTTTTTATTCTTTTTAAACTAATGCTCTTAAAACATTTTTAATGATGCCCAAAGCCATGAAATGATACCCCTGCCTGAAAAGTCCATGATACTTCTAGTGGACAAGCATAACCAACTGCTGGCTTCTATAGAAGGAAGGTTTAAAAGCAGATGAAAATATGAAAGAAATATGAAAAGATTTGAGGATGCAGTCAAAGTTCAAGAAGGGCAAAATGAATAGGATTACTTTACTAAACGTTTTCCTCAACTGCTTGTCAGACCAAATAACATCTTACTTTTGAGTATTACCTGCCATATTTTGCTTTATTTCATAGTTTAGCTTTATTTTATTTTTTAAAAAAATACAATTGAAAGTTGGAATGCTGTATCAACTCTAGCATCTCTTTAGTTTATAAGAATGACTCTAAGCTTTAAAGAGGCTCCTATTAGAGAATTAAATGATGAGTATATGAACCTCAATGTCTTGCTTGGCAATACAGAGGCAGGCAGGCAGGCAATTAGGTAGATACAGAGAGACTTAGAAGGCCTAGGAGTAACAGAAAGAATATGATCATTTTCCCTTCTGGTAAATACATAATTTATTAGTAGCTGTGAATACCCATAGCATGTTCCTCAAAGTCTAACTGTACCCATCATCTGAAAAGCTTCGGTCTTACTTCATTATATAATAGAAAAATTGAACAACCTGGTTTCTAAGCAGCTTAGGTGAGAGGTTCCTATGCAAAATGGATCTCACATTGCTTTCTTCAATGCGGGAGGATTCATGTTTTTGATAGACTTACTACTTAATACATGTTCTACTTACAGAAGATTACCATATAAAAGAGTTCTTTAAGACAACAACCTGAAGTGGTTTTCTTTCAGTGGACACAGTGTTGTAGCAATCCTAGAGAAATGATCCCTCCGCAGAGAGCAGCAACCCTATTACTGACCATCACAGAATTCCCACATACTCGTGTCACCCAAAATATAGCAACCACTAGAAAGTAGCAAACAGAAACAAATCTAGCAGTGTCAGATTTTTAAAGCCTAGTAGATATGGTATGGTAGTTCTACCAAAGGGACAATTTCTCATGGCAAAAGCTGAAAGCACAATAATGTGAGGTCAGTTGTTTAGTGAGGTTGCTTAGATAATATTTTAAAAACTGTATCAGGGGATCAACTAGAACATAGTTTCTCATGGAATCTGAAAACCACAAGCAACCCGAAATAAAATTGTTCCAGGAAAAGCAGCAAAGCCAAAAGGACCATTAAAAACAATAGTTGAGTTCAAATAATTTCTGAAGTGGGGAAAATGAAAATAAAAGAATCAGCAATCCAAATTCAACAAAAAAATTTAAAGTATGTTAAAGTACATTGCTGAAAATACAAATGGTTATAAAAAATAACTGATGAAATGCCTATCAGAAGAAGCAAGAAACAATCACAAAGGCCCTGGAAGACCCTACTGTGATGCACATAAACATGCAGGAGCATGATCTAAAATAGCATGTCTCAAAGGCGACGTATCATTGGACGTGTCCTGTGGTAGCCTGAATGGGCCATTAAATGAGAATCTCTTTCCCAAGTCAGCACAGGGAGAAGCCTAGCTAAAAGAGGCAGGAAAAATCAGCAGGAAAAAAAATGTGGGGAAGAGCAGGGAAGGTGAACAGAGTGAAAGCATGTGCTACAATGAAAAAAAAGTAGCATCTCAGCAAATGTATCCAAATAAAAGGACTAAAGCATATAAATGTCACTCTTTTCATTTACAGCCTTCTAATACACCAAAGGCTTAATTATTGGCTCTAATGAGAAACATCCATTTAAATATGAAGACGTTCAGTTCCTCAATTGTTGAAGAGGTTTTTTTTTTTAATGAAAAGAGAATAGCATAAAAATAAAGGAGACTACAATTGTTGGCTTTCTCACAGTACCATTTATTCAAGATTACAGTTGAAGCCTAAAAAATATTTCCTATGTCTATCTGTATGCATCCCAACTGATTTTTTTATTTTTTTAATTATCAATTTAAGCATAAGCACTAAGGCTTGTTCATATTGGTTAAGCCTTTAATTAGAAATTAAAATTAGTATCTTAACAGATACATCTGGAATGATGATATACTTGAGTACATCTTGGGGTAAGCATTAAGATATGTAGTTCTTAATGCAATTACATTTATATAGAGGGATGTAAGCAATGAGGTGTCCCCGAGATCCTGTTTTAGGCCCAGTACTGTTTAATATCTTCATAAATGATTAAGATGAAGGAATAGAAGGGGAACTCATTAAATTTGCAGATGATGATACCAAGTTGGCAGGAAAAGCCAATATCTCATAAGATAGGCTCAAAATCCAGATGGATCTTCTTGACAGACTTGAACACTGGTCCTATCTAACAAAATGAAATTCAATGTAAAGTGAAGTAAAGTTTTAGGTTTGGGCAAGAAAAACCAAATGTACAGATTAGGTGAAACTTGGCTCAACAGCAGTGACTGTAGGAAGGATCTTAAATTCCTAGTAGACAGTCACTTAAATATGAGCCAGCAGTTGTGGCAGCTGCCAAAAAAGCCAATGAAATCCTTGACTGCATTAAAAGATCAAGATCACAAGAAGGCTTTACTACTGCTCTATAATGTCTTGGTAAGACCACATTTGAAATACTGCATCCAGTTTTGGTCACCAGAATATTAAAAAGTGTATTAAGACTAGAAAGAATGCAGAGAAGAGCAACAAAGATTATGAAGGCTAATACACATGAAGAACAGTTGCAAGAATTGGGTATGGCTAGTCAAGAGAAAAGTAGGACTAGGAGTGACATGATGTTCCAATATTTGAGGGGCTACCACGAAGATGAAGAAGGGGGTGTCAACCTTTTTTCCAAAGCGTTAGAAGGCAAGATAAGAAACAATTTATGGAAACAAGGAAAGAAGCAGCCTAGAACAATGAGTAAGTACATTAAGAACAATCCATGGAATAGCTTCCCTTCAGAAGTTGTGGGTTCTCCACAGTGGTGTGTTTCAAAAAAAATCCCTACCAGTTTGGAGCTTGCCACCCTGTCGCATGAATCAGCTGAGCTAATAAACAGCAGAATATAGGAGAGGTGAGAGGTAAGAGCAAGGGCGGGTAGGTGGCACCAGTCAAAATTTTCCCTATTGGTTCTCCGAACCAGTCAAATTTTTCCCTACCTGTCCACCAGAACCAGTCAGAACTGGCTGAATACCACCTCTGGTGCCCCCCTGGAGGTTTTTAAGAAAAGTCTGGACAGCCATTTGTCATAGGGCCTCCTGCTGGAGCAGGGGGTTGGACTAAAAGACCTCCAAGGTCCCTTCAAACTCTATTATTCTGTATTCTGTACATAGAAACAGCTGGGGTTTTGCTCTACCAGAATGTGAAACAAATCATTAAAAATAATTACACAGTTTAAATTGACAGTTCTGGCATTCAGGAGATCTGTAAATTGCTGCATAATCATCACCATTCCAGAGGATGATAAAGGGACAAAGAGGAAGAGAAAGAAATAAACATGTACTTTTCCCACATTATTATTTCAAATTTACTTATATACCAATGTTTATTTTACAATGTGAGGTAAAGTAACAATACAAACTTTCTATTGAAACAACTGCTTTAATGCTTCAAAGGGATTACTCATGCTAGCAGGTTATCTCTTTGCAAAGCCGTTTTAATGAGTCACTGCTGCTTTTTTTTTCATTTCCAGATAAAGTATTATAAGAAGGAACAATCAGCAACAGTTGAAGAATCAGGTGGCCAGTGATGGGATTCAATTTTTTTTACTACCAGTTCTGTGGGTGTGGCGTGGCTGTGGAAGGATGCTGTAAAATCCCCATTCCCTCCCCACCCTACTAACCTGCTTTCCAGCTCCGTTCTCCTGTGCAGGGCAACAAAAGAAGACCCAGATGATCAGCTGAGACTCAAGAAGCAGATAATAGATTGTGGGGGCAGTCAGAGGTGGTATTCTGAACTACTCAAAATTTCCGCTACCGGTTCTCCAGAACGGGTTAGAACCTGCTAAATACCACCTCTGCAGATGGCAACCTCTTTCTTCTTCAGTTTTCTTTCTAATTATGCCCTTTAGGCAAAATTTTCTAGCTGCACTTTAATTTATGGAGGATAGGAAATCATGAAGAAGAAAAATTAACATTTTGTACCAAATCTATATTTAAAAAGCTATGAACATTATTTTTATTTCAACAGCTACACTACATATTTTGGTTGTTGTGAAGAGATAAAATATAAATGAACTAAAAACAAGAATCTCACACACAAACACACAAATGAAGGACTCCAAAATTCAGAGGAGATAATTAATAGGACCAGTTCTTCAGAAGTTATGACTCTTCCTTGTGCTTAATTATATAGATCCTTCAAAGGATAACCAGATTAGTGAAGTGAAAGAAATGTGTTAATAATGTTTTCAATGTGCATCTTAGCAGGCTTCTCAATTTGGAGCAAATATTAAAGCTGTTATGGGAAAATCCATGATAATAAAAACCACAATATTGATCCCTACCAATGGAAGACAAACTACGATGCTGAACCTGGGAAATCTAAGTCTGATGGCTGGTTCAGGTTCTTCCAAATATATAAGAGAAATTGAATAGATGACTGGTTTGACCACACTAATGACCAAGCACTAATGGGAAAGCTTAACCTATACATTGCCAATTATCCACTAAACATTGTTTCCTTAGTAGGCTTATTTCCAAAATATTTTGTGATAATTTTGAATCAAAGTTGAATTTCTGTGACCTCAACTCTGAATTACTCTGTTTGATGGTTATATTGCCTCTCAAAATTCTAATTAGGTCTACAGCAAATTGCAACAGCTAGTCACATATGGTTAATCTCAAAAAAATTAAACAAGGTCATACTAGTTTGGTTTCTTTAATAACAAATCACCAGGAAATCTAAAGATATAGATTTACCAATAAGCAGCTCAAGAAAGACCTGATAACCATAACACTATGAAACCAGTTCAAGTTTTTACCTGCTGTGGCAAGCATCTAAAATACTTTTTCTCTTATCACATAAAGTTTAATAAATTAATCTATGTTTGAATATGAGATCAACTAGCATATTCATTATATACTTTATATTATAAAAATAATAGGTATGGCAAAGATCCACGTTATTGTTTATGAGCAATATACATGTTAAATTGGTTGGTTATTTGTCTGCTCCTCCGGCCTACATGTGGGTTTTGGGAGCACATTAATAAAAAATGTTTTATTTAATGTGCAAAAGATACACTTTTAATAAGATTTCTTTTAAATGAAGCCAGCTGAAGAATTGCAATTTCTTCAATGCAATTGAATAAAAAGTTTATCCAACAAGGAGAGGCACATAGCCCACCAGATCTGCAATTATTTATTACTTAATTATTTAATTAAGATAATACAATACCAACAAACAAAACCGGTGAAATTCTTGATCTCTCTTTTTGTCTTCATCTTCTTTAACATATCGATGTATAGTCCAAAATACCATTATTTAAGATCAGCAGGATAAGACACAGGACTAAAGTTTGATAGAAACATGGGCCATTGGTCCAAGAATGTATTTTCACTTTGAGTGAGTTTAAATCACCAGGCCAGAAATGGATTTATGTTGTTTTCCTGGATTTCTTAAAAGTGGTTCTCTTTTTGTGCTTGGAATTTTCCTTGGAAGATTCTGCCAGTCAGCATCAGACCACAGAATGATACATGGATGGAATATAGATAATCCACATTTAGTAACCACAATTGGGACCAGTAGCTCTGTCATTCAGCAAAGTGGATGCTAAGTGAGTAGTATGACAGTGGCTGTGTTATTCATTCTCCCACCCTTACCACTCCACTTTTTGGAATGCTCACTCTAACTGGATACTGGGATAATTAGCAGTAAGGGAATTAATATTTATATTCATGATCATTGGAGAAGAAGGCACACAATGAGGAACACACATTGAAAGCAATGTAGAGGCACTGGCAACCCTGACCACACTACATTAAAAGCCCTATGCATTCCCCATTGTGTGCCTGCTTACTCTCATATCATTCCTTCCTCTCTAATCTCTCCTTCCCCTTGCAGAGTGGAGAGATTGGAGAGGAGAGGATGACTCGAGAGTAAGCAGGTACACGACGGAGAATACTCTGAACTGTTTGCACAGTGTACTCACAACTCCTACCATACTTCCAAGTGTAATTAAGGTTGCTGGCACCACTGTATTCTTTCAATGTGTATCCCCACTGTGTGATGTCTTACTCTATTGTAATCCCTTCCTCTACCATCTCTCCACTCAGCACCGAAAAACAACAGGTCAGGAACAAGACTATGTATGCTGACTCTAATGGTGATTATATGACGGAGGATGCTATGAAAGTTGTAAATGTGGACACCGGTTATAAAGTTATTTTTTCAGCACTTGTAATTTTGAATGATCGCTGAACAAATCAGTTGGAAACTACCTATATAACGAGAGGTGAATTAAACAAAGGCAAATAGTAAAGAGAAAACACTTCTTTTCTGCTCTCCGTGCTAACCACAGGTAACAGAATAAATGAAAACAAAAAGGTATTGCTAAATATAGCAGAACAATGTCATTAAAAGGCGTGAAAACCCAAATTAGAAATATCCATCTTCAATATTTTCAATATTACTCCACCATGATGAAGATCCTGCTATAAATGAAATGATGTGGATGTCACTGAAACCGTGTCTAGGCATTTTATATTTAAGACGCAGAAATCCACTACTAGAAAACAACAACAAGTTATGGTCTTCTGTTCCTTTGCTGACATAGAACCATAACGTTGAAAGGGACCTAAGAGGTCATCAAGTCTAACACCTTCCACATTGTAAGATTCATTGCATCATTCCCAATAATAAACTATCCAGCCTCTTTTTGAAAACCTCCATAAAGGAGAAGAAGATACTCCATGTGATAACCTATTGTACTGGCTGACAGCTCTTACTGCCAAGATGTTCTCCTAATGTCTAATCTGTATCTACATTCTTGACATTTCATGTTATTTCTACTCTTACGGTCTGGAGCAAGTCAGAAAAAGTCTGAACCTTGTACAACGGGACAGACTTTCAGGTATTTGAAGACAGCTATCATGTACTCTCTCAACTTCTCTTCTGCAAGCTAAACATGCCTAAGTTTTTAAATCTTCCTCAAAGGATTTATTCCAGACCCTTAGTAGCCTTTCTTTGGCTACCAACCACCATGACTTAATAGTCATCTGGATTTTTGCAGCCAGATAAGACAGCCCTACCTATTTTCTCTCCCTTGTCAGAACCACATGAGAAAAGGATACTCACGTATGAACATTTATCAATACTACTTCTCCCCATTGCAGTATCAGCCTTCAGGAATTAAGGGGAAATTAATATGAGATCCTTTCAAACTGATCCAGAAACAAAGATGCAATTCTTAAACTGACAGAGTGATATTATGATGTACCCACTCTTGATAACAGCACTGAGGGAAGTGAAACGATATTTTTTATTTCATCTCCCTTAATACTTGGCTTTCTAAGAAGCTGCCATGAGCACTCTAAAGTTAAATCCATAAGTATTTTGGCTCAACTTTAAAACTGACAATACTATAAGCAACCTGATCTTTTAACAACGAAGGATCAAATGCGTACTTTACAACCACAGAGGGAGGAGCCAGAATATAAAATGTGCTACTTTCAGAGCAAATTGTATTTAATAATAACTTTCAGACAACTGGTTCGTGGAGAACAGCAAGTATAATTATGGTTTTCTATGCACTCCATGGCTGAGATAATCATATTGACACAGTTTCTTGTTCAAGCTTTAGTGTTATTTCCAGTTTTTGGATGACAAAAAGCATTGGTTATGTTTACAGTACTCTGGGCATCATGCCCATATTTTAGATGCTACCTATAAGGAAATACATACCAATTAAAACCATTTCTGCATAAGCTGACAAAAGAAATGTGGGTGTGAGATTTGCCTCAGTTTCAGTATCTGAGCAGGAAAAACAATTAGCAACTCAAATCTAAAAAATCAGATAAAGCTCCTCATTTCAGTTCTTATCCAGCAGAAAGGAGGAGGAGCAGCCCAGATTATGTTGACCATCAGATGATGTTGCTCTCTTGTTTGAGTGGGCAGGACATTCCCTGCACTCTGAGGCTATCATGCAAAAGGCAGCCTCCACTCATTGCAGCTCTCAGGGGTAAGAAGAAATCTGAAGCAATATCCTACCAGTCAGTTCAGAAGAGGTAATCCAACCATCTCCACTTACTATCGTAAGACACCACGAATTCAATAAAGCTGTATTACAATGCTAATGAGTATGGCATGTTAATTTTACAGTAGATGGCAATCCTAAACAGAAGCAAATAAATCTCAGTGTAGGAATAATTCATGACTTTGATGAGGTATGGTTTGGTGAGGTTATCTAGGAAGAGTTAGTGTTGGTCTGAGAAAGTAGACAGGATCATCAGAACTATAAACCTGGCCGTCTGTATATTAGAACTAAGTCCCTCCTGGTTTGTTAAAGTTGCCCAGGAAGTGATGTATGAATACATCCAAGGAGAGGTGAGCAAGAGGGTACTTCTGTTTGCATGTAAGTCTGCTCTCTCCTCAAAAAGTCATCACTGAATTTAACAGCACAGGACAATTTCTGGTGTGTATCCAAATTTTCCTTTTTGAAGAAGGCTTTTGAGAAGATGGTTGGGTTCCAGCTTCAGAGGGCACTTCAGGAAATAGATTGTGTGGATCTCTTCCAAATGGGTTTCAGGTCTTGACAAAGTACATTGGTGGCATTGATCATACTCATGAATGAACTAAGGCAGGACTGAGGTAGGGTGATCCATCTTGGCCCTCCTGATCTCTCAATGGCCTTTGGTACTATTGAGTACTTTGTCCTTGATAGGCTCAAGAGTTTGGGAACATGAGGAAGCATGAGGTTCTCCCTCCCACCTCTAGAATCATTTCCAATAACCTCCAATAAAAAGTTCTAGTGAAGAGAAGAGAAGAGAAGAGAAGAGAAGAGAAGAGAAGAGAAGAGAAGAGAAGAGAAGAGAAGAGAAAAGAGAAGAGAATTCTTTATTGGCTAAGTGTGATTGGACACACAAGGAATTTGTCTTGGTGCAAATGCTGTCAGTATACATAAAAGAAAAGATACCTTCGTCAAGAGTCAAGAATCATAAGGTACAACACTTAATGATACATGTTAAGACTAATAATGTTAAGACTAATAATGAAAACAGGACAAGATCTGGTGTGTTTTTGTTGTAGCCATGTTTGCCAAAGATTCAAAAACACTCCTTGTCTTGTTTCCCTCCACCCACATTCTTTGGGTATTGCTTCTGCATTATGTAAGGTCTAGGTTAGGAACTGTAACAGACTTGAGGAGATTAGTAAATCTAAACAATTATCTGCAAAAATCTGGTTTTTCCTCCCACTAAAATCACTGACATCAATGAAAAGAAGCCCAGGTTCAGGAAGTTGTCAGCTTGCATTAGATAAACTAGATACCAAAAGAAAGGCTGCATAAAACTTAAATTGCATCTATCTTGGATAGGGGAAGTGAACTAAAATGCAATGCAACATAGACAAATGATGTTTCAAAACTTATCTCCTAATTTTGCAGGCCCAGTGCTTGGTCCAACACTGGTTAGATAGCATTTTATTTCTAATGAGCATCATGTGATATATAATGATCTGCATATATTAATATATACGTATTATGTATGTTTTAGAGAAAGGGTGGCCAGGCCCCAATGGAAGCTCCCACTGTTAATAAACAAGTTTTCCTATGAGAGGATGCACTGGTTGGTAGAGGATCATATGGGTAGGGCTACTATTAATGAATATCCTTTCAACATATTATTTTTTCTCTATATTCTTGGATAGCCAACCACACCTACACCCACATTCTCCCCTAGCTGTGAAAACAGGGATGGTTGAGGAGTATGAATCCGAACAGCTTGCTCAGCAGTGTTTAAAGTAAGACTACCCCTCTGCCTAGGACATGAAATGTTGTAGTGCAAATATTTTTTTTTACATTTTTTTCTGCCTTGTAAATGTACTTTAGTCTTCTCTTACTTCATATATATATATATATAGAATAAAATTTATCCAAAAAATGCATGTTGTCCTGGAATATGTAATCTCCTAACATTGTTCTTTTTAGAACTACAATCTTACAATTTAGGATATCAATAAATGTTTAGCTTCCAGCCACAGTAATTATACTTTGCAAGTCAACTTTGAAGTTTAATAGTTTGGTCTTCTAAGAAGGCTGCAGGAATATTATCTGGTATCAGAACTTTCATAGGTTTCACTTAGTTATCTGAATTATTAACTCTGCTTGGGAAGCAGTTAAGAAGCAAACAATTCAGAGCCGGTTTGATATAGTGATAAACTGCTGGCCCAGAAACCAGGAGGTGGTGAATTCACACACACACACACACACACACACCGCTTAGCCATGAAAGCCAACTGGTGACCTTGGCCCAGTAACTCTCAGTCCACCCTATCTTACAAGGTTGTTGTAGTGGGAAAATAAGAGACAGGAGTATTAAGTATGCCTGCTATCTTGAAATAGAGGTAGGTACGTAGGTGAGGGAAAAGAGAGATAAAATGGGATGATAATAAGATACAAAAATTGGGAGCCAATAAAAATCTCATTAAACTACTAATAGCCCTGGACAATTCTTAGCAAATAACTGTTCTGACCAAGGCTTCCAAGATTGTAATTAAGCACATGCTCAGTTAAAACAACTCTTGTTTTATTTCAACGCTGGGAATTATTTTCATTCCCAGCCAGTAATGAGTGCCAAACAGCCCTTCAAGATAAGCACCCAGCTTTCTGTCCTTTGAATTGCTGCCAACAACTAGAGTGCCAAATGAATTATAAAAAACCAACCAAAGTACAAAGTCTACACAGAGCTTCAAGGATTAATCTGAACAGAACAAACTATTTTGCTTCCTACAAAGGTTTTGTCACCTTTGCCTGTCCTTTATACCTCATGGGAGGGGCTATCACCTCCAAGCCTTACTCCCGTGTCACCCCTTTTGTCTCAGCTTCTCTTGCCTTCTAGCAGCTCTGCACACATGCACACTGGGAACAGGCTCCCCTTGATCCTCAGCCTCGCTGCTGCCAGAGTCCAGAGGCTCCGGAGTCAGCACCCCACTCCCAGATGGTCCTGGCCCCATCTCTGCATTGGACGCAGGACCCTCATCTGAGTCCTGTCCAGACTCCCTGACTGTTCCCCGTTCTTCCCCACTGTCCGATTCTGCTGCCATCTGCACAGGCTGCTGGCGAACCACAACAATAACATATATACCAACACATATTGATGATCACATTTTCTTTGCTAAAATTGAGGACATAAATACTGCCTAAAAGGAGATAAATGAAAAAAAGGGAACTTACTGAAAATATAAACTGCACTGCTTTAGTCTGAAAATACGATAAATCAATGCTAGGTATGATTTAAAGATTATGGAAAGAAAATAAATGCACTGAAACCCTTCACTGGATTAATTTTTTAATCAAAACAATGAGTTATAGAGCAATATGCCAGAACAAAAGCAGATTTTGATTTTTGTTAAACTGCTTTTGTTATACCTGACATTAAATTAATCCATTTCAAATTTATTTAATATTAGGAAATTAGATAGTTTCAGAAACTGAAAATGTGAAAAGCAAAGCAGTAGAAAATTTCTGCAGAAAAATTATCCTCAAGAGTAGATGCAGTTCCTAACTCTTTTTAGATTAAGAAGCCAATGAAAGAAACGATGATCAATTAAATATGAGTCAGTAGTGTGTGGCAACAGCCAAAAAAGTTAATACAATTCTTGGTTGTACAAACAGAGGCATAGAATCACAATACATGAAGTATTAGTACCTTTTTATAAATCTTTAATAAAGCCTCAGCTGGAATACCGCATCCAGTTTTGGTCACCACATTACAAAATAGGTGCTGAAGCTTTGGAAAAATTGCAAAGAAGAGCAACTAAGATGATTAAAGGCCTGGAGACTAAAACATATGAAGAATGATTGAGTATAGCTAAACCAGAGAAAAGAAGGAGTGGGGTGACATGATAGCAGTGTTCCAATATTTGAGGGGCTGCCACAAAGAAGAGGGGTTTTCCAAAGCACCAGAAGGCAAGACAAGAAACAACAATGGAAACTAATCAAGAAGAGAAACAATCTGGAATTAAGGATTAACAGTGAGAACAATTAATCAGTGGAACAGCTTGCCTTCAGAAGTTGTGGGTATTTCATCACTGGAGGTTTTTAAGAATATCCCAATGAAACAAAAGGACAGAAAGCAGATGACATCTTACTATGGAGTTCAGTTAACACTAACCAACAAAGTATTGTCACCATCAAGAAACTTCCTTGTCAAGTTGTTGGCCTCTCCACTGCATTGCAAGATAGAATGCACAAGGTTCACATCAAGGTAGCTTGGAGAGAGTCCTGCTTTGCAGAATACCTGGGGTATCCACCAAGATGTTACGCCTCTCATAAAAATCATGAACAGGCTAGTTCTAAACATACTTCCACCAAACCAGAATGGGAAGAAAGGCAGGGGCTATAAAGGAAGCCATACACAACCACATCGCTTCCACCTTCTTATTAGATTCACCTTCTTTGATCACGCAAAAGCCGAGAGAGAGAATGCATAACTGCATTTGATAGGCAGCATTAAACTTTAACAAAGAAAAATATTATTCACCATGAAATTCTGTTGGCATTTTAAAGAGTATTATCTTGAATCCCTTTCCATCACTTTCCCAACAAAGAGAAATGTACTGAATCACACTTCAGAAATCATAACCGAAGGGAATTAAGCTGTTCACAAATGTACTTCTAAAAAGCTCTTTGAAATAATGAATGATTGCTATTTAAAAATTAAGAGGACAGCAAGAGATTAAACTAGCCAGGCCAGTTCTAATATTTTCTCAATTAATAGTTTCACTTTAGTTTCTCTGCTCGAGATGCATTTAGTTGGCAGGCCAAATTTGAACCTGAACAATAAATGCAAAGTTAACTCCCTGGCCATTGTCTTCAGCATCTTCCCTACTCCCTTTCCCCACATATCCAGAAGTTTTGGAACTAGGCCATGGTAAACTAGATTACCTGCAGCATTTCACACATGTTCTCTTAAATTAATCTCTAGTCACCCTAAAAAGGCAGCTGCTAGGGAACAACAGATTGGTATACAAAATATAATGCCCATCAGTTTCAAAAGCAGGGCCATCTGCTCCAATGCTCGTATTAATTTTAAATCTGCCTGTGTAGGAAATACAGATTAATAAGAACAAATGAAAAGGCATGTCCTACTCTCAACTGAATTCCACTGACAGTACTTTATGTTCAATATGGCAGTATTTCTCCCCCCTCCCCAACACACACACAAAGGACATGGCTAGTCATCTGGGCTTTTGACTTTCACAATCAGCCTTCCCCCACCTGCTGCCCTCTAGGTTCGGTGGAGTTCAGACCCTGACTTTTTTTATCCCACCTGGGTAATGCCAGCTGGGGATGAAGACACCTTATTTAATTTCACCACATCTGGAGAGTGGCAGTTAACAATTGTGTGACTGCTGTCATACCACTAGGTCACCCCCTAGAGTCTTCTGTGTGTCATTTTGTTTCCAATTATTCTGTATTTGTTCATGTTGGTTACCCAAATTTCACTTATCTGCTTCCCAGCCACCTTCCTCAGCATTCAAAAATACTAGCAATACATTCTCTTTTAGCTGTTCAATGCCAGTTTCTCTTTACCTGCCAACCTTTCCAAATGCTGAGACTGAATTGCTTTTACTCTCCAGCACCAGGTGGAAATGAAAAAGTTCTTAAATGTATCAGCCTATTTAACTGCCTTTCTAGGTTAATATATTTTGGCAGACTTCTATATTCTCCTTCTGGTGTGTCATGTTAGGAATTGCGTGCTATTACAATTGTGTCCAAATGGGGAATTAATTAAGGGTGTAGTTACTCTAGGCACTTTTCAAAACCTTAGAATATCCAAACTCTCAGAATATCCAAATTTTGTCACCAAACTGTAACTTCTAATATAACAAAGAGGATTATGATTCACTCTGTATTTTCTAATAATCACAGTCAAGTTGATATCAGAAATAGGGTAGAAATAAGGTTGGCTACCAAAAGGTTTTGAGCTGGAATGATGAAACAGTCATTTCATGTGCGGATCTGCTGAAATTGGTACATTTGTATAGCTCTGTGTTCTGTGGTAACAAAGCACACTGCAGTATTCTTACCAGAAATTTCAATGTAGGAGGTTTTCCCTTTTTTCCCAACAGGTAATTATCCAAGCAGTAAAAAGGGGCAATTACTTTCTTTGACATAGTGAACTATTCACCTTAAACATTTTACAGTGACTGCCCAACATCCTAGGCCTGACTCTAAAGGGAGATTAACAATTGCATCTCCCGTCCCACATCCAATGTATTAAATATGTAGAGACAACTTGAGTGAGAACATATTGATACATCTTTCATTTTTTATAGATATATATTTCAGCATTAGTGTACATTTTATCTTCCAATGACATTTTCTAAAAATCTGCATTATGTGAACTGCATTTCTGAATCCTACTCTGAAATCTCAGGATTATAATGCAATACCTTATTCAGTTTAGCATTTGCACCAAAAACTTTCTCTATTGCATCAATTTGCTTGAGGTGCCTAGCAGTAATATATAACTGAACAAAGAAAAGAAAAGAAAAAGAAGAGAGAAAAGAAAAGACAAAGTAGTTGAATTCTCTCAGGTAAATATATTTACTGATACAGGAGCAGACAAAAAAAACCCAGATAAAACAAGAATGCTACTAATGGTATTCCCACTTGCTGCTAAAAGAGCCAAGCAACAAAACAGTCACATGGTCGAAATAAAGGAAGGAATTAATAAAATATTAGTAAAATATTAAATAAATAAAAATAAGTGAAACTGAGCAACTAGAATGGCTATAATACCAGATAGATAAAAAGTATTGTAATTAACTCTGTTCAGGTTAGGGATCGAAGAAGCACTATTTATTATGCAGGTGATGCAATTTTATCTACATTAGGGCAGCAGTTTTCTGTATCTTCCATATTTTCTTTTAAAAATTTAAATCAACTAAATGAAGTAAACTCTGTTGAAGCTTCAAATATTTACACATATTCCAATGAAAAATTTAACAAACTTTTGTATGTCATTAACATAAAAAAGTTAGAAATCCAGTATGTATTTCCTTCAGTGTAAGCTTCATTCAAATGAACAAAACTTAATTCTGAATAGATACATAAATTATTTCTGTCCAAAATACATTTCTTAGTGCAGTACAATCTGAAAAAATAGATAGACTACAATTAAAATGACTCACCTCTGACAATTAAACATGTGCAACATTTTCTAAAAAATAAAGTAACCGATTCTAATATAATCAAGAATAAATAACAAGTATCTCTTAATCCTAAAGTTGTATTTATATAACTAATTCTAATCTGTTGTGCAGTTGTTAAAATATATGTTGCTAACTGCCCAACTTGCTATAGAAAATGTTCTCATTTTACTTTATATTATCTATTGTATCCTACCATCTTCCTTACTAGATCACTCCAATCCCAGAGAAATTTCAAAGATCCAGCATGTGAATGACTCACAGGAAGTTCGAAAATGCCAATAGCCTTCTGATAGCATAATTCAGGAGACTGTCTTGCCCAAGGAGGTTGCCAAAACCCCAAAAAACAAATGTGTCATTCCAGATTCTGTAGGATCATCACCAGAACTCTAAGGATCATCAGTTACTGGATTGTAGTTCAATGTTGCTCCAGGTAGCACATTAAACATTCTCAAATTCTACTTGCAAGGAAATGTTCAGTCTGGGTTTCATAACCTTCTCTCAGCTGGTCCTTGAGTCTTGAAGATTTGCCTCAAAGTGAACAAAGACACAAGCTCTTCTGTAGGCCAATGATGGTTTATTCTATGATAAGCAAACAACAAACACTCTTTCCCAACAAGAATGGCTCAAAGCCAGGTAAGGGTAGCGCTGAATATTCCTACTCCCGTTCCCTTTTATTATTACACCAGCCACACCCACGCCTACACGCAGCTGCATTCCTGGCTCCGCCTAACCCATTATTCCTCCTGTATGACAGTTCTCCATAGTAACGCCTAATTCCCTATTCTATTCCACATCGCCATAACTAATTCCCACCTTGTGCCACCTTCACTATCCCCCCAGTCTGTTCACATTCGCCAACCCCCACCCATGTGTTCCCAGCTGACTCCCATGTCGATCTGTCATAAATCGAAGTCTCTGCCATTGCAGATATGCCAGCAAACGCCCAGCTGACAAATCAAGCCTCCGGCAGGTGCCAAGGTTCAGATCAGCATCGTGTTGGCCATGTCATCACAGCGCAACTCCCAGCACAGTCTGCCATCGGGCGGCTAGCAGCAAGGAAGAAGACAATGCCGATGGCACCCACAGCTCAACGTCAAAGCTTCTCACCAAATCCTGGTGAGCTGTCGGGCTCCGAAGCATCAGATGCACTCAGAACCAAACAGCTTGCTCTAGAGAAAGAGCTCCTTCATGGTCTAGAGAAAGACCTCCTTGTTGTGGCGAAGGGGCTTGCGTAGCTCAATGAAGCTATGAGCTACGCTGTATAGAGCCGCCCAAGACAGATAGGTCATAGCAGAGAGCTCTAACAAAATGGGATCCACTGGAGAAGGAAATGGCAACCCACTCCAGTATCTTTGCCATGAAAATCCCATGGAGAGTACCAAAAGGCAAAAAGATATGATGCTGGAAGATGAGCCCCTCAGGTTGGAAGGTGTCCAATATGCTACTGGGGAAGAGCAGAGGGCTAGTACTAATAGTGCCAGAAAGAAGAAAGTGACTGGATCAAAGCCAAAAGGACGCTCAGCTGTGGATGCATCTGGTGGTGAAAGGAAAGTCTGATGCTGTAAAGATCTATTCTCCATAGGAACCTGGAATGTAAGATCCATGAATCAAGGCAAGTTTGACATTGTCAAGCAAGAGATGACAAGACCGAACATCAACATCTTAGGAATCAGCAAACTAAAATGGACAGGAATGGGTGAATTTAATTCTGATGACCATCAGGTATACTACTGTGGGCGAGAATCTCTCAGAAGAAATGGAGTAGTCTTTATAGTCAATAAAGCAGTAGGAAAAGCAGTACTGGGATACAATCCCCAAAATGACAGAATGATCTCAGTTCGAATCCAAGGCAAACCATTCAATATCACAGTAGTCCAAGTCTGTGCCCCAACCACTGTTGCTGAAGAGGATGAAATAGACCGGTTCTATGAAGCCCTACAGCAAAAATGATGTTCTTATCATCATGGGGGATTGGAAAGCAAAAGTAGGAAGCCAAAAGATAACTGGAATAACAGGCAAGTTTGGCCGTGGAGTACAAAATGAAGCAGGGCACAGGCTGATAGAATTTTCTAAAGAGAATACAATGGTCATAACAAACACTCTTTTCCAACAATGCAAGAGGCAGCTCTACACATGGACATCACCAGAAGGTCAACACAGAAATCAGACTGACTATGTGCTCTGCAGCCAAAGATGGAGAAGCTCTATACAGTCAGTAAAAACAAGACCAGGAGCTGACTGTGGTTCAGAACATTAAGCTTCTCATTGCACAAATTTAGGCTTAAATTGAAAGAAGGAGGGAAAAGCACTAGGCCATTCAGGTATGAACTAAATCATATCCCTGATAAATATGCAGTAGAGGTAACAAATAGATTTAAGGAATTAGATCTGATAGAATTAGTACCTGAAGAACTATGGACAGAGGTTCACAACATTGTACAAGAGGTAGCAATTAAAACAGTCCCCCCACAAAAAAGAAATACAAGAAAGCAAAATGGCTGTCTGAGGAAGCTTTGCAAATAGCTGAGGAAAGAAGGGAAGCGTTAAGCAAGGGAGAAAGAGAAAAATACACCCAATTGAATGCAGAATTCCAGAGAATAGCTAGAAGAGATAAGAATGCCTTCTTAAATGAACAGTGCAAAGAAATGGAAGAAAATAATAGAATAGGGAGGACCAGAGATCTCTTCAAGAAAATTGGAGGTATGAAGGGAACGTTTCATGCAAAGATGGGCATGATAAAGGACCAAAATGGCAGGGACCTAGCAGAGGCAGAAGAGATTAAGAAGAGATGGCAAAATTACACAGAAGAACTATATAAGAACGAGCTTAACATCCCTGAAAACCATGATGGGGTGGTCACTAACCTCGAGCAAGACATCCTAGAATCTGAACTCAAACTGGCTTTAGGAAGTCTGAGCAACAACAAAGCTAGTGGAGGTGACAGTATTGCAGCTGAGCTATTCAAAATCTTAAAACACGATGCAGTAAAAGTGCTACACTCAGGGGTGGGATTCTACCAGTTCGCACCTATGCGCTAGAACCGGTTATTAACATTCTAAGCAGTTCGGAGAACTGGTTGTTAGAAGAAATCTCCTTTTGTTTTTTTCCACTTTACTGGCCTAATCCTGTAGGGAAGGCATTCCTTACATTCTGGTCTTGTAACTGCCTCTCCGTTAATCGTTATTACATTCTGGCAGGACTAGACTTCCTGTCTCAGGAACATCTCTGGATTTTTTTTCCCCTCCTTTGCTGATACTTTGCTTGTGTGGAGTGACCATTCAAAGTTACAATGGCACTGAAAAAAGTGTCTTATGATAATTTTTCACACTTACGACCGTTGCAGCATCCCCACAGTCATGAGAGGCCAGGCGAGGAGATGCGTGCCTCGATGTGAGTGATATTGAGTTGGCCACACCCACCCAGTCACATGATCACCAAGCCACCCCCACCCAGTCACATGACCACCAAGCCACACCCACCACCTAAGCCATGCCCACAGAACCGGTTGTTAAAAAATTTGAATCCCACCCTTGGCTATACTCAATTGCCAGCAAATTTGGAAAACTCAACAGTGGCCACAGGATTGGAAAAGGTCAGTTTACATTCCAATTCCAAAGAAGGGCAATTTCAAAGAATGTGCAAACTATCACACCTTTACACTCATTTCACATGCTAGCAAAGTTATGCTCAAAACCCTACAAGCTAGGCTCCAGCAGTATGTGGACCGGGAACTACCAGAAGTACAGGCAGGATTTCAAAGAGGCAGAGGAATTAGAGATCAAATTGCCAACATACACTGGATCATGGAGAAAGCTGGGGAGTTCCAGAAAAACATCTACTTCTGCTTCATTGACTATGCTAAAGCCTTGGATTGTGTGGATCACAACAAATTGTGGCAAGTTCTAAAAGAGACGGGAGTACCAAACCATCTTATTTGTCTCTTGAGAAACCTGTATGCCGGTCAAGAAGCAACAGTGAGAACTGGACACAGAACTATTGATTGGTTCAAAATTGGGAAAGCAGTCCGGAAAAGTTGTATACTGTCACCCTGTCTATTTAACTTATATGCAGAGCACATCATGAGAAAGACAGGGCTAGATGATCACAAGTTGGAATTAAGATTGCTGGGAGAAATATCAACAACCTCAGATATGCAGATGATACCACTCTAATGGCAGAAAGTGAAGAGGAACTAAAGAGCCTCTTGATGCAGGTGAAGAAGTGCAAAAGTTGGTTTGAAACTCAACAATAAGAAAACTAAGATCATCGCATCCGGCCCTTTCAATTCCTGGCAAATAGATGGGGAAGAAATGGAGGTAATGACCAATTTTATTTTCCTGGGCTCCAAGATCACCACAGATGGGGACTACAGCCAAGAAATTAAAAGATGCTTGCTCCTGGGGAGGAAAGACATGGCAAATCTAGACAGCATACTAAAAAGCAGAGACATCACCCTGACAACAAAAGTGCATATTAGTCAAGGCTATGGTTTTCCCAGTTGCAATGTATGGCTGTGAAAGTTGGACCATAAGAAAGGCTGAGCGCCAAAGAATTGAGGCCTTTGAACTATGGTGCTGGAGAAGACTCCTGCGAGTCCCTTGGACTGCAAGGCGATCAAACCAGTCAGTCCTAGAGGAGATCAACCCTGACTGCTCTTTAGAAGGCCAGATCCTGAAGATGAAACTCAAATACTTGGGCCACCTAATGAGAAAGAAGGACTCACTGGAGAAGAGCCTAACTCTGGGAACGATTGAGGGCAATAGAAGAACGGGACGACAGAGAATGAGGTGGCTGGATGGAGTCACTGAAGCAGTAGGTGTGAGCTTAAATGGACTCCAGAAGAAGGTAGAGGACAGGAAGTCTTGGAGGAATGTTGTCCATGGGGTCACGATGGGTTGGACATGACTTCACAACTAACAACAACAGCAGAGAAAGATAGATTGTCATTAAATCCTATAAGCACTATAGGGATTCAGTCCCTGATGCAGTGGATGGAGGGATGGAGGGATGGAGGGATGAATTGGGAACCCTCTCCCTTAAACTGAACTTCTTTTGCTTTGGCTGAAGAACTCTGAGTGAAAGGTGAAGACTTGAACCATAGGACAGGTTGAAATCTGGCAAAAAAAAGTGTGCCTTTTTGTACAACAACAAAAAGAAAAATCCCACACCGTTAATTACATCTTTTTTTCTTAGAGAAGGCAAGGTTTATTTATTTATTTATTTATGTCAATTGCTTACAAGATAATAGGTATAAGTAAAAACATAGTTATGAATACATGGATACATATAAGAAAAATAAAAAATAAAAGAAACAATAGGATAGGGACAGGGACGGTAGGCACGTTGGTGCACACCCCCTACAGACCTCTTAGGACGTAAGAATATATTTTTATAGGCACATATTTGCATTGTTTATAATTGCCAGATTCGGTGACTATGAATCCTGCTGAAAAAAATAGGTTGCAGTTGTGACTTAATGCTCTCCTGACACTAAATACAAGGTATTATTGGTAACTGATTAATATACAAATGTAACATAGAATTTATTTTAAACAATGTGTTAAGAGGATGAAAGTCTGTCAATCTTCTTCCTAACTGTATCCAATGTTCCTAGTTCTACAGAAACAGAATTGGCTAACTTCAATTTTAAATAGTATGCCCTTAAAAAAGGGCCACAAAGCAGGATCTCTTCATTCACAGGTTTATTTGAAGTTTATGAAGGAGAATATTCAGTGTCTCTAAAGTAAAACTATCTAGCCTGTGTTAAATGATCCTGCATTTGGACTGCTTGCAAAATGCATCCTGCATATAGACTGCTTGCTGGACTAGACCAAGAACCTCCTGACTCAGCATTCTTCCCAAGAACGCACTAGATATGGTAGTCCTGTGGAAATTAGTCATATTAGTAAATAAGGTTTATCTTCTGCATACTCATCAATTGGATATTGACACCAACCCCTAGTTAATAACTTTTATTCAGTCAATTTCACTCATATAGAAAACTCTTCATTAGAAGTTCTACAATAAGTGTAGTTTTGGAAGCAAGAAATTGTAGCCTTTTGTCGATATTTTGCTTCGCTGAAAGTGTATTTGCAAATATATGAATTGCCTCAGAAAAGCCTTCAAAGACATGGCATGAATTATGGATTTTTTCAGTGAGAACTGTCATAACTTCTAGCATGTATTATTGGAACCAGGTGGAATGAGGTGGTAATGTCTCTGAAATTTGCCATACATTTTGTGTTCTTTAGCACCTTGATGCCATGACTGGGTGTGAGCAGGGTGTGAGTGACCATGCATGAAATTGGGTTGTGCAGACAAGTGAGATATTCTGCTTCTCAGCAGGGTCTCTCTCTGAATTTCTGGATCTAGTTTCCAAACTGGAAGTTGAGTTCCCCCAAATTTCAATGCTAGAGGAGTTCAAGTACCTTGCCTTGGAAGTTAATGGTTTCCATTACAACTATAGGCTTGCTCAGGTAATCTCTGGCACAATACATGTAAGCGGATATATCTTAGGACATATATTATGTGATCTGGATATGGAGAAGTTTTTCAACCCTTTTTTGCTATGGTCAGATAATGTCCTGATCGTGGCAACACTGGCTGCTATGTGGGACTTTCTATGGGGCGCACAGACCTATTCAGACAGTTTATGTTTCCAGAAGGTGCTTAAGAATTCCCCAGGAATCAGGCAGGCAAAACTTCCCAAAGCTTTGGTGAGCCACTGGGAATGGGAACCGAGCCAAGCATTGGGTGAAATTGTTCTCAAGCAACCAATTCTAGTTAGTGCCTTAATTTACTAAGAACCTCTGCAAAACAAAGAAATATAAATCATACCTAGAATGTTGGTGGAGAAAAAAAAATTCATAATAGAAAGGGAATCATTGTTACTTCTTCTTCTTCTTTACATCCTTGATGGGCTGTTGTCCGATGCCCTTGTTTAGGGCAGATAGTTCCATATTAGGGAAAAGTCAGTGCAAAATCTTCTACCTTACTATTGTGACCAATGTGCACCTGGCATTTTGCTGATACCAGTTGTTCAGATATGCCACAATCTTGAGCAGAATTTTTGATTATGATTGAGGCATTATTTTGATATATTATCTGGGGCCCTCATGGGCCTGTGAACTCTGAGGGCATGAATAGGATATTCTCTAAGTTATCTTCTGTGATTTGTAGAATGTTTCCATGTCCATCCTGGCTCCTTCATGGAGGAAATGTGACTATTGAGATCCAAGAGACTGTCAATGCCAGCCTTGGGAGACAGGTTGCCAGCAGCTCTTAAAGAGCATGTAGCATGTCTCTTGTCAGTCCACTACATAGACCACACTAGGAAATTAACTCCCCAGAAAAGCTAATATAATATAATTAAGACTGGCTACAATAACAGAGTCTTGCAAGTCTGATTGTTCAACACCTCCTCCCTCTTCTTACACCCAATGAATCAGAGCAGTGTCTGCCCAAGCCAGTTCTGAATGTTATCTCATCCCTCCAGATTTCAAAAAAATGTTTCAGTCCCTTTTGCCTACGTAATGCTTATTGCATATTTCTGTCCAGTGGTGGGATTCAAAATGTTTTACTACCGGATCTGTGGGCGTGGCTTGGTGGGCATGGTGTGGCTTGGTAGGCATGGCTTGGTGGGCATGGAAGGGGAAGGTTACTGCAAAATCCCATTCCTTCCCCACCCCACTAACCTGCTTTCCAGCTCCGTTCTCCTGTGCAGGGCAACAAAAGAAGATCCAGACAATCAGCTGGGACTCGGGGGGCAGAGAATAGATAGGGGGGAGGCCAGTCAGAGGTGGTATTTGCTGGTAGTTCTCCGAACTACTCAAAATTTCCGCTACCAGTTCTCCAGAACTGGTAGCGGTATCTTCCTTACTTTCCATACTCCTTCCAAAAAGATCCTGCCTGCATCCATGGGTCTGGTTAACCTTCTATTTGGAGAAAATCCATAGCAGATCAAATTGAGCACCCTACATGAAGTGAAATGTCTGGATCCTTTTCTATCCGTGTTTAGGCTCAGATTTGGAATTAAGACAGCACTGGTAGTTTTTCTTAAAACCTTTATCACAGGTTGGATGAGCAGCCTTTTACATTTCTCAGTGGCTCTTGGAATATAACTGGAATACTGCAACCACTTTTGGTCACTATGCTACAAAAAAGCTGTTGAGACTTTGGAAAAAGTTCAGAGGAAAGTAACTAAGATGATCAAAGGTCTGGAGACTAAACCATATGAAGAGCGATGGCTGGATTTGGGTTTGACTAATCTAAGAAAAAGAAAAAATTGGGGTGCCATGATAGCAGTAGTACAGTGTTTGAGGGGCTGCTACATAGAAGAGGGGGTCAAATTATTCTACAAAGCACCAGAGGGCAGAACAAGAAACAATGGATGGAAACTAACCAAAGAGAGAAACAACCTAAAACTAAGGAGATACTTCCTAACAGTGAGGACAATTAACCAGTGGAACAGTTTGCCTGCAGAAGTTGTGGGTACTCAATCACTGGAGGTTTTTAAGAAGAGACTCCTAGACAGTCACTTATCTGAAATAGTACGGGGGGGATGGACTGGAAGGCCTCCAAGGTTCTATTCCATTCTTAATACAATCAACAATGTGATTTTATCAGACCATCTTCTGGAGCTGGAATCTAGGGACATTCTTTTGCAGAGATTCCATTCCCCTCTTTGCAGTCAACTTTAATCTCTTAGAGAAGAGGTCTGCCCAATGATCCCTGATTTTGGGGGGAGGGGGGTGCTGCAGAGATTGATCCTCTCTTCCTTGCTCTTTAAAATGAAGCTGCTGGGTGAGATCATCTGAGAGTTTATATCGCAATAGCAATAGCAGTTAGACTTGTATACCACTTCACAGCACTTTACAGCCCTCTCTAAGTGGTTTACAGAGTTAGCAGATTGCCCCCAACAATTTTGGGTCCTAATTTTGCCCACCTCGGAAGGATGGAAGGCTGAGTCAACCTTGAGCCTGGTGGGATTTGAACTGCCAAATTGTAGGCAACTGACAGTCAACAGAAGTAGCCTGAAGTACTGCACTCTAACTACTGTGCCACCAAAGCAATACTTACAACATATAGGTAATACACATCTTTATCCCTCTCCAGACTGTAGGGAAGATGCCCCTGGTGCCAATTTCAAGAGATAAAGGGGGCATAAGCAGAAAGCACTGCTTCCTAGCTGAAGTCCCTATTGCTAGTTCTCTAGTTCAGCATCATGGTGAAGATCAGAATGGCCTTCGATCTTTCTGAATTCAGAAAGTTGTTGAAAAAGGAATTGTTTTAGAGGGTAATTTAACCAGATTGGGCTACCTTTTTTTTTTTTTGCTTGTTTTGAGTTACTTTATTTTTTATGCCTACAATATTAACTGCTGAGAATAATTTGATTGTAGTGGAATATGAATGTGATAGAAAGATAACATAAAAACTAAGGTGATCAACTCCTTTATAAGGACTGGGATGAGAAGATGGAGAAATAAAGAAGAGTGAAAATAAAGAGATTGGGGGAAATTGAATAACCAGGTTACAAGTTGAGGCTTAAAAAAGGATTAGAAAATGGTTCTTCTGGTAATTTAAGCAAATAAAACCAATCTCAATTTCATATTTCGTACACACAATTCATATCCTGGGGCTTTCTTTAGGCAACACATATTTTTGCCACTTTATACATGTCTAAGGGAACTGTATCAAGAGCAAAGTTGCTCTAATTTGTCAAAACATCTCCTCAGGCAACAGGACACAAGTGGATAGAAAATTACTCAACAGAGCATATTATGAACCAATAAACTCTTCAGATGCAAATGCAAAGGCAAACAAATCTGTAATGGCTGATTCTGGAACTAGAAGAACCGTTCAGAATGACACAACAAAAGATGAGTGGCCCAAGAGGAAAAATGCTGATTTCATTTTCTGTTTATTATTATTAACATCTTGCAACTAGTTTTTGCCCACCCACAGCTCTGCATGGAAGATTATCAGGATCTCAACTGCTGCTAGAAGCAAAGAGCACACATTGCTCAGCGAAACCCTGGTAATAATCTCTGAGCCCTTGTGTTTTTTAAGCAGACTGAATATAGACTGAGGCTCAGGTTTATAAATCAATCTGGTTGAATTGCCATTAACTGGAATTTGAGTATGTGATTCTAGCCCCCTAAACCTGTTATCCATTCAATAAATCCTGAACAAAGGTGTGGCTCTAAACATGTCTGTAGTCATCTATCTATCCAGTATTTGGGGCTTTAGCCTTTCTGATTGAGAGCACTCTTATCACTCTATGGAAATCAGTTCCTTTCAGTTTAAAGACCCAGGCAAATGGTCTTCTTTTTGCTTTTTTCAAAATCAATACTTTACTGTCACTATTCCAGGACCGACCTGATTTTAAGAGAATGTACTTTTAAAAGGCAATGCTTCTCTAGTGGCTTATCAGTTATGGCAGGGGTGGGCAAACTATGGCCCGTGGGCCACATCCGGCCCGTTGGTCTTTTTAATCCGGCCTGTCGAAGATTGGTACAGAATTAAGGTTTGATGTGAATGATTGAATGATTGCATTCATTTGATTTTGACTTGTAATGACAGGCATTTCGACACCAGGTGGCGCATTAGGCGCAGTGACTTGATTTTGCGGAGATTTTGCAGTTTTTTATATGTATCATATCTTGTGCTGACCCGGCCCGTCTGTCAAATTTTAAAAGACAATGAGGCCCCGGAGCCAAAAAGTTTGCCCACCCCTGAGTTATGGTCTAAAATAAACCTTTCATTCTTAATGATGGATTATTTGGGGATGAGGACAGAATAGATCCACTGCTTAGGACACAATGAATTAAAAGTGTAATTTAAAAAGAAGTCACAGCACAGAACAGAATCAGAACAATTCAGAGTTATAGGCAAAGTCTGAAGTTTAATACAGATCATGGGATTCTGATCAACATGAGGCTTTTTTGAAGCATAAAAAGAGAAGAATCGCTTTGGGACAATGCTTCCTTTCTTAGAAGCCTCCTATGCTTTCCAAAATAAATCCTAGTCCTTTGGAGCAGATCTGGACAGATGCATGGATCCATTGATAGATTGAGACACTAATAAAAATCAGCTTTCCTTTCAGTTCACAAAGTCTCATCTGGGTTAATGAACTAGAAAAGATGCAACCGTATACAACCTCTTTTCTTCACTCTATTTTCAGATAGTTATGGATAGATTTTCATTTCGAGTTACATTTAGCAAGACAAAAACCTTCAAGATTAGCTGCTAGGCACAAGGAACTGAGCAAATTAATGCATGTTCAACATTGTTATTGTCATTTCACATAATCCTATGCTTCCTCCTTCAATGGTATAGGCCTTCTATTGCTTGCTCTCATACCTGGCTCCTGAGCTCAGAAGGGAATCTAACCAGCCACTGGAAAATCACATTATATCAGAGAAAGAGCCTCTAAGATATGAACCATCAAGGCATGACTATTCAATGAGGAAGACTTTTTTTCTCCAAACTTGCAGATTTTCAGAGTTATAAAATATTTCAGTTTCTCCTGATTTCTTGTATACATACCTGCTTTCAGTTAATCAATAATGTTTTGTGTCTGGGAGACTTAACATTTTGGAGAGGAGGCTGGAAAATGATCCAAAGGAGGTAGAAAAGGATCAGAGAGGAGGAATATTCTGCTTCCCCCCCCCTCCCTTTCTGGATTGTCCTGAGGACAGGAGAGTCTGATTTTTCAAAATTATATCAGAATCAGTGTAGCCTTTGCAGTACAACCTTTATATGTTTCTGCCACAGTAAGGAAGCCTTTGAGTCTTCGGTACCAAACATAGATGTAACTCCGATCCAGGGGTGGGATTCAAAATTTTTAACAACTGGTTCTGTGGGTGTGGCTTAGGTGGTGGGCATGGCTTGGTGGTCATGTGACTGGGTGGACATGGCTTGGTGGTCATGTTATTGGCTGGGCATGGCCAACTCAACATCACTCACATCGTGGCAGGCATCTCCTCGCCTGGCCTCTCATGACTGTGGGGATACTGCAACAGTCACAAGTGTGAAAAATGGTCATAAGTCACTTTTTTCAGTGCCACTGTAACTTTGAATAGTCACTCCACACAAGCAAAGTACCAGCAAAGGAGGGGAAAAAAACTCCAGAGATGTTCCTGAGACAGGAAGTCTAGTCCTGCCAAGAATGTAATAAGGGTTAACGGAGAGGCAGTTTCTGTAAGCAACACCAGAATGTTTCCTTCCTGCCTTCCTTACAGGATTAGGCCAGTAATTTCTTCTAACAACCAGTTCTCCGAACTGCTTAGAATGTTAACAACCGGTTCTAGTGAATAGGTGCGAACTCTTAGAATCACACCCCTGCTCTGATCCCGTTGTACCACTTTTGTTGCTTATTTTTCAAGGTGTAATGTTCTTCTGGAGATCCATATGCAGAGGAACTAAAGATTCCTGAAGAATCAAGAAGCTTATCATAATCTTATTATGAAATTGAGAACTGGAGTCAGTTTAGACAGCATTGAGATATATGACTAAATACATGTATTTATTAATTTATATCCTGCCTTTTTTCCAGGAGCTCAAAATGATTTAAATGGAGGGTTTCCCTTCATTTTACTGCCACACCTATTTCCCTAAATAAGTCTCAGCAGTCTCAGTTCAACACCTTAATCACTAAATATCATGTTAGCTATGACTAAATATTGGGATTTTCAAGATTACATGCCCATTGGCTGCTTTAGGAATTGATGAGAATTGCAAGACAACAGCATCTCCAAGCTCACAATTTCTTCAATATAATTGCACAGAAATCTCTTGAACTGACCAGAAATTTAAGATTGTAGGTTCAAAGAAAAGAAAGAATAGCATCAAAATAATCACACAACAACAAGGATTCATAGGACAGGATTGTTTAAAGCAATTCTTCTGCTTAACTACATTTTCAATGGTTCTCCTATGTGACAGAGTGACCTACTTGAAAGTGGGCATCATAGACCATATACAATGTCATATTACATTATAATAGCTTGTAGATGCTATTATGAAATGGCTTTTGTAAGTGAATGGTTAACATGCAATTGAAGCAAATAAATTCATAATATAGATGAGGGGATAGAAGGAGAGCTCATCAAATTTGCAGAAAGCACCAAGCTGAGGAGACTTGCTAACACTTTGGAAGACAGATTCAAGTTTCAGAGAAATCTTCATAGACTTGAACACTAGCCCTAAGTAACAAGATGCAGTTCAGTGGTGAGAAAAATAAGGTCTGCACTTGGGCAGAAAAAGCCAAATGCACAGGTCTAGAATAGGGGGTACCTTCTTCAAAAGAAGTAAAAGAGAGCTAGGTGTCCTAGTGGAAGATCAATTAATTATGAGCCAACAATGTGCTGCAACTGTCAAAAAAAGTCAATACAGTTCTAGGCTACATAAGCAGAGGGATAGACAAGACAATGAGAAGTGATAGTATCGCTTTATATTGGACTGGTGAGACCACACTTGGAATACCGCACCGAATTCTGGTCACCATGATACAAAAAAAGATGTTGAGTTCCTGGAAAGTGTACAGAGAAGAGAAACAAAGATGATAAAGGGTCTAGAGGCATTTATGTGTTTAACTGTTCTGTATGATGAACGGTTGAGGGAGCTACATATGTCTAGCCTATTGAAGAGAAAACTAGAAAACTAGTTGATATTATTGTGCAGTATAATGCCTGTCTCTTTCAATCTTGTCTGAATCAGGTGTGACACTTTCTAGAGGCAGTACAGGGCTGGATGGAGATCAATACAATTCCACTTTGAAAAGATAGAGATGCCATTGGTGAATAATTTGAGTTTAAATAATGGGAAAACAGCATTTTCTGGTTGTGCACCTTCCATAAAATCTGGAGTATAGTTATTCCTGGTCCAGTTTGTTATGGAAAACTTTGCTGGTAATGCCAATTAGAAATACCTCTAGCTATCCATGTTTAGGCTGATGCAAAGGTTGGTTACTAAGAGTGTCAAAACTTTGCCTGTGTTATGTACATTTAAGAATAGCTCAAAATATTGCTGTTTATATAATATCCTTACGGCAAAATTCCTCTTGTAGTATACACCAACCTATACCATTTTGGAAAGAGTCCTAATCATGCTTTGTTGACAGGTAGTGTCTTGAGAGAGAGGAGAATTACATGATCCACTCAGCTGTGACACCCTCACTAAGGAACTCAAGGCTCTTGAAAGTGCTTCAATAGTTCAATTTTGCAAGTTGAGCGTGGTATATCTCTTGACTGAGTTTCTGTTTCTTTTTAAATAAGTTTGATATTTCACCAACAGGTATTTTTATTCTAGACCCATGATGGAGAACCTATGGCACGCATGCCAGAGGTCACACGCAGAGCCCTCTCTCTGGGCATACAAGCTGTCACCCCAGCTCAGCTCCACCGCATACGTGCACATGTACTGCCCGCCAGCCAGCTGGTCTTCCAGTCTCTGCTGTGCATGCATGGGGGGCAGGGGGCATGTGCAGGGGTCACATGTGTATGTGCAGAGGGTGTGAGATGTCATGCATGCATGCAGGGGGTCATGGGGAGTCACGTGTGCATGTGCAGGGGGTATGCGTGGGGTGCACGTGCATTGCATTTGGGGGATGCACACATATGTGTTTGGGCACTTGGTGCCAAAAAGGTTAGCCATCACTGTTCTAGACAGACTTGTATTTTATTTTAGTGCAGTAAATCACTGTGATTTTATTAATCATTTCTGTCCTGGAATAAGTTTTTGCAAAGGATTGTATACAAACATCTTAAATACATGAGCTGTTAGTCAAATGAACTAATAATATGACACAATATAAAGTGATTGATGTTCAGTTTGTACAGATACTGTTTAAATAAACAAAAATGCTAAATGTTTTCAACAAAATATGAAACAAGACTATGCACAGCTGGTTGTAGCATGATCCAGATGATAAGCAACTCAACATTTGTCTCTGCCTTCTAAGAGAAGGGAGTAAAGGAAGAATTAGATGAAACAGATTTGTTGTTGTTAGTCGCGAAGTCATGTCCCGCCCATCATGACCCCATAGACAACATTCCTCCAAGCCTTCTTGTGCTCTACCATCCCCAGAATCCATTTAAGCTCATGCTGACTGCTTCAGTGACTCCATCCATCCACCTCATTCTCTGTTGTCCCCTTCTTCTATTGCCCTCAATCGTTCCCAGCATTAGGCTCTTCTCCAGTGAGTTCTTCCTTCTCATTAGATGGCCAAAGTATTTGAGTTTCATCTTCAGGATCTGGCCTTCTAAAGAGCAATCAGAGTTGATTTCCTCTAGGACTGATCAGTTTGACCGCCTTGCAGTCCAAGGGACTCGCAGGAGTCTTCTCCAGCACCATAGTTCAAAGGCCTCAATTCTTTGGTGTTCCTTATGGTCCAATTTTTACAGCCATACATTTCAACTGGGAAAACCATAGCCTTGACTATGTGTACTTTTGTTGGCAGGGTGATGTCTCTGCCTTTTAGTATGCTGTCTAGATTTGCCACAGCTTTCCTCCCCAGGAACAAGCGTCTTTTAATTTCTTGGCTGTAGACCCCATCTGCGGTGATCTTGGAGCCCAGGAAAATAAAATCTGTCACTACCTCCATTTCTTCCCCATCTATCTGCCAGGAATTGAGAGGGCTGGATGCAATGATCTTAGTTTTCTTAATGTTGAGTTTCAAGCCAACTTTTGCATTCTCCTCCTTCACCTGCATCAAGAGGTTCTTTAGTTCCTCTTCACTTTCTGCCATTAGTCTGTATATCTGAGGTTGTTGATATTTCTCCTGGCAATCTTAATTCCAACTTGTGATTCATGATATGCTCTGCATATAAGTTAAATAGGAGGGCGACAGTATAAGCCTCGCTGAACTCCTTTCTCAATTTTGAACCAATCAGTGGTTCCATGTCCAGTTCTCACTGTTGCTTCTTGACCTGCATATAGGTTTCTCAAGAGACAAATAAGATAATCAATCTGATTTTCTGTGTTGGCTGTCTGATGATGTCCATGTGTAGAGTCGTCTCTTTGGTTGTTCGAAAAGAGTGTTTGCTATCATCATCATATTCTCTTCACAAAATTCTACCAGCCTGTGCCCTTCTTCATTTGGTACTCCAAGGTCAAACTTCCCTGTTATTCCAGTTATCTTTTGGCTTCCTACTTTAGCATTCCAATCCCTCATTTTTTGGTGTTAATTCTAGAAGGTGTTACAGAGCTTCATAGAACCTGCCAACTTCATCCTCTTCAGCACCAGTGGTTGGGGCATAGACTTGACTACTGTGATATTGAATGGTTTGCCTTGGATTCGAACTGAGATCATTTTGTCATTTTGGGGATTGTATCCCAGTACTGTTTTTCCTACTGCTTTATTGACTATGAAGGCTACTCCATTTTTTCTGAGGGATTCTTACCCACAGTAGTATACCTGATGGTCATCAGAATTAAATTCACCCATTCCTGTCCATTTTAGTTCGCTGATTCCTAAGATGTCGATGTTCAGTCTTGTCATCTCTTGTTTGACCACATCCAGCTTGCCTTGATTCATGGATCTTACATTCCAGGTTCCTATGGAGAGTAAATCTTTATAGCATCAGACTTTCCTTTCACCACCAGATGCATCCACAGTTGAGTGTCCTTTTGGCTTTGGCTCAGTCGCTTCATTCTTTCTGGCTCTACTAGTACTATCCCTCTGCTCTTCCTGAGTAGCATTTTGGACATTTTCCGACCTGAGGGGCTCATCTTCCAGTATCATATCTTTTTGCCTTTTGGTACTCTCCATGGGGTTTTCATGGCAAAGATACTGGAGTGGGTTGCCATTTCCTTCTCCAGCGGATCACATTTTGTTAGAGCTCTCTGCAATGACCTATCTGTCTTGGGCGGCCCTATAGGGCGTAGCTCATAGTTTCACTGAGCTACGCAAGCACCTTCGCCATGACAAGGCAGTAATCCATGAAGGGATTCATGAAGTTAAACAGATTACTACCAGTTTAATAGAAGCACAATAATTAATAAGTGGATAAATAAGTTGCAGGGAGAGAAAAATATAAAGATACTAAAGCATTTTTACCAAGGACCTACAGTATTTTAAATATATATCTTAATACAACACAGAACCAGTTTTTACTAAACAATGAATGTTCTCTGGAAAAGGTTCTAATACTTTCACTGTCTTGTTTTGGAAATCCCTGATCCATCTGGCTTTTAAAGGCATATTCCTGAACGAAACAAGAGATGACTCTTTACTAGCTGACAACATTGAATTTCAGCTGAAATGATACAGGAATTGGTATTTTTATGACATCTGTGGGCTTTCATCTGACTTCACTTTTCTTGCTGCAGTACACTTTGCAAAGTGTGCATTCAGTATTTTCAGCTTTTCTTAAATTAGCTCATTTGATCATTACAGCCTTCTTAAGGAAAGCAAAGGCCTTATTCAAACACATAGGGAAATACCACAATTTGAGGATACAGTGAGCAGCATCCGGATGGAGAAAAGATCTCACTTGCAGATAGTTATTGTATGTCCCAGTTCTGTTTGCAAGAAAAATATGCATGTCCCTCCTTCCATGGACACCTAGAGACACTGAATACTCATGGCCCAGTTCATGGCTTGCTTTACCCAAGGAAGGAGGAGGGACAACAAGCAGTCTCCTCCACAACTTTTCATGATATTCCATGATGATCCTGATCAAACCTCCTAATTCATTCCATCTCCCCATTTTTTTTTTAAAAAAAGTGTGGGGGTGGAGTCATAGTCAATGACATCAGAGAACTCACACAGAAGAAGGTGGCATAATAGATGTTTAGGAATATTTTATGTTTGCAACTGGAACTTTTACTCAGAAGTGTCTGATTATCTTTCTAAATAAATAAGATCACTGAATGGACCTGCCCTGAGTCCAAAAGAAATCAATCCAAAGCAGAGGACAATCTGGATAGCTACACAGAGATTTCTCAGGCTTTGTGGGACAGAGCTATAGTTAGATTGCAATTTCTACACCTAGTATGGACTGCTATAATATATTTACCTGTTTTTATTTTTTTATATGTCTTTGGTTGTGACCGAAATACATTACAGCAATAAAAATAATAGACATTACTGTGTTTAGATTGGTATGCTGCATTTCTGTCATGAAAAAAAAATGGCACTACATACCAAATCAAACAACAGGATACATTTCTGAAATGTTTTCAAACATCATTTTGAAAAATTAAGAACTGACACAGAATGGTTACGGATTCATAACTTTGCTCCTACCTTTGGTTTTCAGAAGTTGTGTTACACAGGCACAGCAGTCCCCAAAGACTGATCTCTTCCTTCCCCTCACCCCTGCCATCCAATAAAATAATTATTCACCACAGCAGGTAAGAAAATGTTTTCTATGAAAAATGATATGGAGGTACTTTCTCTTGATCATACATATCCTGTTCCTTAGGATTGCTAATTCAGAAGTAAAAAAAAAAACATTGAAAAAGAAGAGAGCTATTTCTTAAAACAAAGTGAGAAGAATGTCTACACTTTTTGTTTCATATCTCAGATTTCAGAATGAAAGTTGGAATTAGGTTTATGCCACAAGTAATAGTGGTGGCCCCCCTTCCCATTTCTACAACATATAGATCAATACCCAGTAATTAACTGAAGGGCTCAAATATGACACAGAGAAGACTGAGAACTCAATTGGGAAAAACCAAGGACAAAACAGAACCAACACTCATGGCTTATTTTCAAAAAGCAGAGTTTAAATTAAATTTTATCCCTGTCACCTTCCTTTATCTAAAAAAGAAGCAATCAAGCATAAGATTCAATCTTCTACTTATGTATTTCATCTCTCTTGCCAGGCAGTTAATTGCCTGTTTATAAAAACAGCTACAAGAGGAGGTAAATGTTAGCACATCTGGACTATCTACCAGGGTCTCCATCTTGACAAGTGGCAACCCTACAATTATTAGATCAGTGGGGCTTATTCTTAGTGATACACTACTGAGGAGAACACTACTGAGGAGATTTGTGTCTTATTCGCATATTGCTAAGTATTATGCCTGAGCATTTCAACACCAGGAAGACCTAAGTAGAAGACAACTTTTCAAAAAGCACCAAAAAAGTGAGTCCTGTTAAACTCAATCAGGCCTATTTAAGGGAACACACACAGCCACTTTGTAGTCTGAATATATATAATCAGTCTGAGCCTTGAATAGTAAAAATGTGCCGGTGTTTTATCCCTCATTAGAGTATGGTTGATTAAATCAATAAACTCTTAAACTCTTACCATGAATAACTACCATTCATTCATACATTGGAAGGGCTCTCTAGAGACACGGCAGTGGTGTGTTTTCTTTTTTCTTTTTCTGTTAAGGTTGAATTCATGAGAAAACTTATCAATTGCTCGCCTGCTTGCTTGGTACAGACAGATTTAATTTGTTTTAAATTGCTACCTATGTTATTTTAGTAAACAAGCAGAGGAAAAATACCAGCATAATGCTTTAGATATATTCAGAGATATCAGCAACAGCATAAGTACTTTAATGCTGCTTTTTTAGAGATAAAAAAACTAAGATTGCTGCTGTAAAATATGTATCAATCGAAAGGGTCCTCACAAGAACTTAACTTTTTTTTTCATTATTTATTGCTGTAGTTTTAATAAAGTGACCTTGGTTTTGTGGCCTTGTAAGTATATCAATAGTTAGAAAGCCTGTTTATTTTTAGACATATTTTACATACAATCCAACTTCCCAGACTCCAGGTTGCATATAGTAATTAGATTAAAACAAAACAGATACAGTATTTTTGGAATTAACCTGCTGAAAACTCCTATGCACTAATTGTGTTATTGCCCACATAACTGATAAGATGAGGTGCTTCTTAGTGCTTCAGTTTGACAAAAGGCCAAGACCATTTCTCAGGGAGAGTGAGTGCTTTCAGGTTCTTTATACCTCAGCATGAAAGGGGCACACTGTTACCTGCATGGAAGTGATCCACTTCCTGAAACATTGAATCAAGGCGAGCACTGCACTCATTAAGCAGCACCGAGTCTTTAGGATTCACTCTCTCTCAATCAGCTCAGTAAATAAAGATTCTTCTGTAACAAGGAAGTACATTTTCTATTAGGGAATCTCCTAGATCGAAGGATGGAGAAAGACACAAAGTGTGACTTAAACCCAAACTCAAGGGCTGCTCAATATGGAACTTTCCCAAAGTGTTGAGGACTTCAATCACTCCTCTTCTTCCTCCAGAGATACTCCATCCTTCAGCCACCTGCTAATATTTGCCACCAGAAGGGACAACTCACAACTGCAAACCCGTATCACATCAACACAGTAATGTAAGCAGAGCTGTCCTCCAGTGAAAGCTAAAAGACTGCAGATTTATCTGAACTAAAAGTCTAGTCTGCCAGCTTCCTTATTTTTTTAGCAGATGGTGTGTTGTTAATAACTAAACTCTGTTCCGAAACCCAGCCTAGCTTTTGTGCATCTACACATACAGAGAAATGTGTCAAACAAGGGGTAGCAATTGTGTACATATAACTTTTAAACAAATCTGTGATGACTCTCATTATCTCCACAGGATTATATCACTAAAACTCACAAGATAGACTGGTAATGTAATTTGCCAGCAGTTTCCCCGGAGAAACAAATAGGCTTAATGCATATAAAACAATAGAAAGAAAGAATATTTATTTTTAAAGAATCCCAGAAAAAGATTTTGAAGCTTTTTAACCTGCAAGATACCAGTCATCCCCTGAAAATCCTGAAAAGGGCAAGCTAAAAAATGAGGACTGCATTAAGCGAATTCAATGGATGTTAAAGATGCAATCTGACTAATAATAAAACAGAAGTTATTTATAGTGCAATCATATTCATATCTACTCAAAAGAATGTTTCATTCTGTTCAATGCAACTTGCTAGCAAGAAAGTCTGCATGATATTGCCACTTAAATGAAGTATGTAAAAAAAGACAATTGTCTGCTTAATTTCTATGTATTTACTTGCCATGAGACCAGACAAACTAAAAGAACAACATGTTCTTTGCAGAAAAAAATAAGAAAAAAACCACGACTGTGTTGCCTGGAATCCTCATGATTAATATCAAACACTCTCCACCCCACCATCACTAAAGAAAGGAGCTCTTTTAAGTGCGTATTTAGAGAGCCTCAATTGTGAAACAGCACCCTGGGCTGTCATAGCACAAACAAGCCGGATCCCTGCTGGCATTGCCAAGGCACCGGCTGAGATTTCTGAATCACAGTCTCTCCCAGCTTGGAAATAGCAAAGAGCTGGGTTAAGATGGTTTTATAAGAAGAGTGCAAATCCCATGGCCCCAAAAGTTGTGGGTGTGCCTCCCCCAGTCACTCCCAAAGTTACCACCAAATTCTAATTATTAATATGGCTGAAAAAGAACTTAAATTCATTGGCAATAATCACAGAAATAGTATTTACTTTTTATTGAATTTATAGTCAATCAAATTTATTTTCCACTTCATACTAGTCTCTACCTAGAGTGTAGTCCCTGGCATGTCTTTTTATGGTTCACTCCCCCCAAAAATGTTTCCCAAAAGAGAAACAAAAAGAATGACAGAAGAAATTCACCATTATTTTACCGAGAGACATCACTGCTTTATATTGGCCAATGGCATCAAAACAGTAGAGATTTTTGTCCCTGAAGATTAAGTTCGTTCATAGCATTTTTTTTCTGGGTTTGTCCTGTGGATGGCTGTTTTGCTTCCTCCCGCCCCTCCCAATTCTTCTGGGCTCCTTTGCTCTACTTCCTTGGCAAATCTATTTTGACTATCTCAGAAGCATCAGAATCCCATGCAGGTGACCTTTCTTTCTGCTCCTCCCCTTTCACTCTCTTTACCATATATCAAATCATTTTTGCCTTGCTGGTATTTTCTCTGTTCCCAAACATGTTTGCTACAAGTGCCTAGGGCTGCCTTATACCAAAGCAGGCTGCTGATCTATCCAACCAAGAATCTCTGCAGGAAAAAGCAGCAATTTTCCAATCTCTTAGGCAGCCAAATCTTCTCCAGCCTTGATGTTCCTCAAACGGAAGCTGAATCTGGGACTCTGTGCATGTGCCACAACAAGCCCTTATGGGGCTTGTGCAATCTCTGATTGAAAACATCCTGACAGTCTTCCAAACGTGCACAAGGAGTAGCCCAGATTTTTTAATAGCCTGCATGATCTCATTTATTTGCATGACTTTTTAATCCCTTACTTACCACAGGCAAGTCTTATGTACCACAGATGACCAGGGTGAGCTGCTATATTTATAAATCTGCACTATGGCCGAGACTGAAAATAACTTTGTGCCATATTAGATTTATATCTTGCCTTTAATTCGAGAGCTCAAAATAGCATACATGGCACTCCCTCCCCCTCCTAATCCCATCACCACCATAACCCTGTGAGGTAGGCTGGGCTAAAAGGACTGGCTCAAAATCAGCCAGGGATTGACTCCTCCTTCTCCAAGACAAAGACTGCTGGAAGTCCAAAAAAGAAATGCCACTCCATCTGGGTGACCAGAAAGACAGCCACTTTCTCTTTCTTCTCCTCCATGCCTCAAATCACCGGAACATTTTTTTTTTTTTTGACTCAAGCTTAATGAACCAAAGTGAGGAAAATGAATCATTTCAGAGCTTCTGTCAAGGGCAGCAGTACGAATCTATATCAATAAGCCACAAACCTGGGTTCTTGGCTTTTTACAGCCCCTGAAAGGTAATTATGCTCATTACGGTCAACTTGCCATTTTACCGACTCCCCCCAGTGAAAGAGCACAGCTGGTGATTAAGCTCCCCTTGAAAGCCCTTTGCTGGGTTGAGACAGATGGCTTCGGAATCCCCACCCACCCCATTCACAAGCAGCCATGCAGGCTTCCTCTGCCCAATACAAATCTTGTGAGGGGGTGGGTGTGTTGGGGCTTACTCCCATTTGACAGAGGACAGGCTGGGTGCCTACGAGAGCGCCCCCTGGTGCTGCAGAAGAAAAGGTAACTCAGAGCTCTGGCTGAAGAGGGAGCTGATGACAATCAGATTGTGTTCTCTGCATGGGAAGACAATGCGCCTAGCGCCTTGTTTGCCATCAAGAACTACAATGAACACAGCTCTACTTGAGAGGTGTACACCCATTAATATATGCATAATTTAATCAAGCATAAGGACAAAAGTCCTTGGATGGCTGCATCAACAAGGAGTTATTAAGCTTTTCATCACACAGTTCTTAATTATCACCTGATTTATGAGACAGAATGAAAAGCAGCCCACATTAGCTGGGGATTCTGGGAATAGCACACAGTACAGAAAGGACTCCAACTGGGAAGACTGAAGGGTAATTAGAGCAACATGTTGAAGTCCCTTTGGGGTGCAATGTATGGTATATTTAAAAAGGTATAGTCTTCCTCCAGTCTATCTCAGCTCCTGTGGTTATGTGGTTTTCTCCATGTTATATTCTTTGCACAAAGCAGAAGTGTTTTGCCTATCTTTCTCTTGGATTTTCTTCAATTTCCCAGCCTGTTCTGCACTCTGGGGTTTCCTGGTGTTCTCCATCAAACTGTTAAGCAGTTCCAGTCGTACTTAGGTTTTCTGAGATCAGCCAAAATCAGCTGAGTTCTGCCACCTGTTATGTCTTATATTTCCTCTGGTTTAATTAATTTTCTTGTATATTTATATTGTGGGAAGAGGTTGGCATCGAAAGAAACCATACTAGCTGAACTCTCCGGAGCTAATGTTCCACTTTGTTTTATATTTACAAATAAGTACAGCTGAATTATTAGGGTTTGAACAAAAACCACAGATCATGAAAAGGGGGTTGGCAGCTTGCCATGTGACTGCTTGGTTATCTCTTTAATAGCATTGCAGCGATGAGTCAACAATATATCACAATGCACACAAAACACTGTGGAAATGAGAACAGAATGCGCTGTCCAGCATCTCCTTGAGGTTTTTATTTAGACTACACTGAAATTGTCCTTCAGCCAAATTTCAAATAAATAAATAAATCTGTGAGCTCGGTGTTGGTTCTAGACTGAAGTAGCTCTACATGTGAAGATTCATTTCCACAATCTGCACTAAACATTGTCAGCCTCCTGAGAAATACCACCCGGGAAATAAATGCGTGTGCTGGCTTCAGCTCCATAGCAACCCAGAAAAGCGAGGATGAACCTGTTGCTGCTATTCGACATCAGGCAGGGTGACGCCCATAGCAGCACCGCTTTCAGAAGAGGAACACTGTCACTGCAAGCTGTGAAGTAACGTCAGCACCACCAGTTTCGCAGATCTAATGCTCTCTCAGCACATTTTTTACAGCTTCTGGAAAAAGAGCCAAATCTCCAGATCACGCCTTCACTTAAAGGGAACCACGGAACAGCCAGAGAAAACCAATCAGTTCTGTGATGGGGATGCCTCCTCTGCAAGACACTAAATGGAAAAACAAACTGCATCTGCCACAGACCGAGTGGTCACTGTGGGAGACTGGAGAGAGGAATTAAAAAGGAAAAGAGACACAATGTACAGAGTCACTTTTTAGGTCAGTTCATAGATCAACACTATGTCTACAGAGAGATGGGCCAGAGAAGCAGAAAGAATGACATGTCATTCATATAAAGACAATAAATGAAGTGTGAAAAATTATGACACGGACAACTCAAATTACAGAAACCCATCTTTGCAGAAAGTACATGGATTTTTGTACATGCTGGAAGCTGGGAATGAAAATGTGGCTTTTATCTGCTTGCTTTTGATCCTTGCAGTGAGAGAGATTTGACAGTTTTGCTAGTTGGTGGAATGGAGAAAGGATTCTGTCAGTCCTCAGGGGCACACCTCCTCCTTTCCCCAAAGCCAGTCTCCATAGAAGCAGCCTTCATTTGAATGCTAGGGTGTGAACGCTATCCCAAACCTGTACACCAATGACTCAGGATGTCTGTCTTTGGAAGACCGTTCTTCCTGAAAGACAAAGGCTGCACCAGACAGCCGCTCCAGCAAAGGATTTTTGCACTCTTTACCTACACTTAGTTAGGCACAAACATTTTGCACACTGTTTCACTTCCACCCAAGCTTTGTTCTCCACTGCCTCACTGTGGTTATCTCACATTTTCAGCTATCCCTTTTTCTATGGCTGATCATTTCAATAGAAGGAAAAATTGGGGGAAGGAGGGATGATCTCTTCCGTTTGCTTGCTTGCCCCCAGTCCTTCCTCGAAAAACCTTTCAATTTTCCAGAGTTATTTACTAGAGGTTATGAGTTACAGTCCTAAGAGCATTTGTATCCCAGGCTCACTGATACCCTAATCGACAAAATTAAATTTAATCTCTTTTCAAGAGGGGGAGGGGGAGATAAAGGTTATCAGTCACCTTCAAAGCACATTTGCTTAAGAGTTGGAGACTGCAGCTGGAAATCTTCCCATTGCTGCTCTTTCTCAGTTGGTCAAAATTGTACAGATTCAACAAAGCCTCGCCCCAAAATTGTCAGGCTTTCTCAGCTGAGGCAATGAAAATGGGACTTATTGAAAATCTACTCCCTTCCCCCTTCCTTCTTCCCATTTTCTTGAAATTTCTGTTCTTAAACAAAAGAAGGGTAGTCAGAGAAAGAGATGTTGCTGCTGCATAACTGCGTTGCTCTTTTACAGGGAGGGGAGAAAAACCTTTTAAAAAGGCATTGTGTCTGCTGTAAGTCACTGAGGGGAAAATCACTGGATACCAAATTTTGCTAGCCTAGGAAACCTTGAACAGTCACAAGATGGGGAGAAGAGGTGTCGGAGCTCTTTTGTTCTTTCCTCTTCACAACAGAACACGTGCACACACATTTCCAAAGCCACCACCCCAAATTCAGCGTCTCCTCTCCGGCTAGAAGGGGGGGGGGGGAACCTTATTCATTCGATTTTCAAATCAGGTTTTCCCGAGGCGGCTCAAAATCCTTTGGCCAGCAGCGCGACCTTCTGCTTAGGACCAACCCTCGACTGGTCCTCCCTTATCGCCTTCCACCTTCTCTAAAGGTGGCAGGATTTGCTCTCAGCTATCGAAAGAAATCGGCCGCTGCCTGCCGCCACCCCGACCCAGCCCGAACAGGTTCCCTTCAAGAATGCCGCAGCCAAGGGGAAACCGCTGCGCCTTGCCTCTCCCACCCGGGGGGGAGCCCAGCAAAGAGACCCCGCCGGAGGGCTCCTAGAGAAGGCGATTTCCTCCACCCGGGCCAGGAGGAGACCCTTCCTACAGGCGAAATAGGAGCCGAGGAAAGGCGGCAGAAGAGAGAACAGGGGAACGGCGGGGCGGAGGGAGAGGGAGAAACTCCGTCTGGGTTTCTGCCCGGCGGAGCAGGGAGGCTGACGCGTGACGCGCCCGGAGCTCAACTCAGAGGGGCCGAGGAGGCGCCGGGAGGGAGCCCTTACCCGAGACAGCTGCTCCGGCGAATCCCACAAACTGCGGAGATGAGAAGCTGCAGACAAACCCTGCAACCGAGGAGCGAAGACGCCGCCCGCGCCGCCGCCGCCAGCCCCTGGGACACACCTCCTCCTCCCTTCAGCCGCTCCGGCCCGGCCCCCTCGCCCCTTTACTCCACGCCCAGCCGTCGCAGCGCCACCCTCGCCTCGCCGCTCCCGGGCTTTACTCGCTCACCAACTCAACGAGCAGGCTCCGCGCTGGGCGGGCCCCGGCAGCCGAGCAGGGGAAAGTCGCCGCAAAGCAGTCCCGGCGCAGTGCTGGACGCGGCGGTCGGAGGTTTCGCGCGGGCCTTCAGCCGGGCGGAAACCCGCAGGTGGTCGCCGTGGGCGGTGACGGCAGCAGCAGCAGCAGCAGCAGCAGCAGCAGCAGGGGACGGCGGGGGTGAAGGGGAGGCGTTGGCGAGCACACACTCCCCAGAGCTCTTCTCTAGCAGCCTCGATAGTTTTGCGTCCCGATTTGATCCAAATAAGACTACTTGCGCCTCTGTATTAGGTGCATATGGCCGGCCGAAGAATCCTGCTTCACGGCAGGTGGCTGTTGACAGCCAGCAGTCCTTAAGCATGTATGTGACTTGGGAGAAACTAAAGTATCAGCGTCCAACCAGCTAGCACCGTTGCATTCACATTGCAAGGGTGGTGACTGGACGCCACGGAGAGTGACCTTGATCGTTTGTAGCAATCTTCACCGGGAAGAAAATCCAACGGGCTCATTCAAGTAGAATCGCGAGTTAGCGCAGCATAGCATCCATAAGGAATTCTTGGCAGAACAGCGTATGACCGAAAGTCTGCCTTCTTAATGTACAGCGCCATCTTTTGGCGGCGCAGCCAAAAGGTCTAATCTTCCCTTGCCACAATGCTTCTTCACATTACAAAATCCTCTCTCGTGTTCCACAGTGCTGTGTTAATGAATCCCCCAAAATTAGCAGTTATATAACTATATATATATATATAACTATATATATATAACTATATATATATAACTATATATATATAAAACTATATATATATATAACTATATAACTATAACTAAACTATAACTATAACTATATCTTTATATATACTATATATTATATATAGATATAGGTATAGATATAGTTATTTAGTTATAGTTATATATATAGGGCTTTGCAGAAGGTGTCTGACCATGCCCTCTGGACTGTCAGCTTGATGTCTGAACTCTCCAGTACTTTTCTGAGCAAAAGTTTGCAAGAAGCAATTTGAATGTGTCAAGACAGCTGCATATCTGAGCAGCATCTCACATTTTATCTTTTAAAAAATAGGTGTGATCTAGCAAAAAAAAAAAAAAAGCAATGCAAAGAAGTAGTGACAAAACATTGTATCCAGAGCTGCTGAGCATTTAATGTTTCCCGTGGTTGTGCTACCAACTTAGAAGAGGTTCTCTGTTGAGTCAACGATATTTCCAGATTTTCAGTTGTTAAAGAATCTTAACAATTTAAGCATGGTGAACTGAAGGAGGAAAGAATCAATATATTGGAAACAGTAGGAACTGCAATGATAAGGCTTGGTCTGGTCTATGTCTCTTCAACGATTATTCCCTCCAAATCAAAGGAAAAACTGATTTTCAACAGTGATTGGGATGCAACTCTTTTTGATGGGACTGAAGCTACTGGCATTGTCTTCCAGAACCCAGGAGCCTTCTGGGCCTGTTTTTGCTCCCTTGCATTCAGCGAGATCCCCTCAAGGCGGCAAAGCATGAAAGGAAAAAACGGTAGCAAGATAGAAGGTTTACATAAGGATGGATTCTGCCAATCTGTCAGGAAAGATTGAAATCTGTTCTATGTGTGTGTGTGTGCATGCATTATGGTCACTACAGTATTCTGCTTTGGCAGTCTTAAGGGGGTTAAAAAACAAAGGCAGGAGGGCAATTTTTTGTATATTTACTTATACGTTCAAGTTTCTTGATTGTAGATTTCTAGACCTTAAATGTTAGATCTAAACCTTAGATCACATATGTACTGAAAGAGACAAACTTCATCTGAAGACAAAGAAAACCCAAGCAAATTTCAAGGTTTTGCTCTACAGCAAGCAGTTGCCATGGAGATGGCAGTGTGCCAACACAGGTGCCACGTTTCAACATCCTATTTTCAGATTCTGGCTGATGGCATGTTGTTGAATATGTCAATATGCCCTCAATTAAGGCCACGGTTCTCCCCCAGTTCCCTAGGAGTAAGCCTGTTTCACTTAAGAGGTCCCTTATCTAGGGCCACTCAGTTAATAAAATAAACAAATAGCTTAATGGGTCCAATCTCTGGTTCTCACCAAATTTCTGCTTTCTGCTGGTATATTTTCATAACCTGAGGGAGAGATTCTTGTAAACCAAGTGGGATTTGGTAAGTGGCTAAACATTGCAAACCTCCCAAGGAGATTTTGTTAAATCTGTCAGTATGCGAATACAGCAAATAAACACCTGCATCAAAATCTAGTGGCACTTGTCTATTGTGGCAAGTCCTAAAAGGTTCGTTGATGCCTACTTTATTTTTTCATTTCTCCAGGTCTCTTTTATCCCCACAGGCCTTTTCAGGGTTTTCAGGGAAATTCTCAGATTCTGGATTTTAAAAGATTTTCTTGAGAAAAAGAACAGTTATTGCTGCCCACCAGTTTATTGCTACACTCATTCAGAGTTCTTAAGGCCACCACACTATAAAAAAGATGTTGAGACTCTAGGAAAAAGTGCAAAGAAGAGCAACCAGGATGATCAGGGGACTGGAGACTAAAACATGAAGAACGATTATAGGAACTGGGCCTGGCTAGTCTAGTGGAGAGAAGGACCAGGGGAGACATGATAGCAGTCTTCCAGTATTTGAGGGGCTGCCACAGGGAGGAAGGGATCAAGGTATTTTCTAAAGCACACAAAGACCAGACAAGGAATAATGGATGGAAACTGAACAAGGAGAGATTTAACCTGGAAATAAGAAGAAACTTTCTGACAGAACAATCAACCAATGGAACAGCTTGCTCTCTTGAGACCTTCAAGAAGAGATTGGATTGCCACCTGTCAGAAATGGTGTAGGGTCTCCCGCTTGGGGGGGGGGGGGGGTTGGACTAGATGACCTGCAAGGTACCTTCCAACTCTGTTAATCTAAATATTAGTACTTTAATTATAAATTGGATGGCTGGATCTTCAAAATGAAACTGATCTTCATAAAGTACACGGGTATATATCATCTACACAGTTCAGAGCATTACCACTATTTTATTGCAGTATATTGTGCCTAATGCCTGAATAGTTTTATTTGATAGCAGAGTGTTACAGAGGTATAGCAGACATGTATCTGGCCTTTTGTGGGTTGATTTAATGCTATCTGTGAGAAAATTTGAGTTAGGCTGATGATTCTGCATTTCTGGGAGAAGCTATATAACATAAGCAGAAGGAAATCATGTTGGTTCAGGAATTATAAGGGCCCTTTTTCAAATTGTATTAGAAGAGAGGTGTCTCCATTACTATCTTACCTCCATCTCTGCCATCACCATTTTCTTGGGAAGAAGGCAAAGAACGACAGGAGGAGGTGCCGGCAGTGATAGGCTTGTCATGGGTTACATATATGTGAGCAACCACAATCCTTTTCAATAAAAAAAAAATAGGCCACTTCATCACAAATTTTTGTTTGATTGGAGACCAAATTTTTTATTTCTTTTGGGTTCTTGGCCCAATGCCCATCTTTTGACATGGCAGCCATGTTTGATTGGGTTTCCAAATCTTTGGCATTCTGTTTAAAAGTATAAAATTAATTTATACTTTTAATTTCTGTACAAGCAATATGTACAATTTAAAGCAATACATATGGCTACACCAGGAGATAAAGCTTTGATACTTTATAACAAGCCATTTAGGAAATCAAGCTTATTTTTGTTGGTGACTGATTGTGTATCGTTTGAATTTACCAAGCAATTTCAGTGTTGATAGCTGCAGAATTTTATCTAAATATATCTGTTTTATATCACAAAACAGGTCTTCATACTTTCATGTTGCTGCTTCTCATGCAGAGGTTCTTCCCTGCTTTTCTGCTGTAGGACATCTAAAAATGTGGCACTTTTCAAGAGCCTGGAGTCTTTCTGGAATATGAATTATGTTTCCATCTACATATTAGGCAGGACAAAGCTGAGTTAACAGGTCTGACCTCTCCCACACCTCATTCTCCATCCCAATTTTCAAAGTCCTTCTTCACTAAATCACACATAGGGAAAATCCATATGGAAATTTTGAAGCACAGAGTACACAGGTAAAATTAGCTGCTCTGCTTAGATATAAGTAAAGATGATTGCAAAATGGACAATAGTTTATCAAAAATTTTCTCTTTAGAACATACAACCTCCCCCTGCCATCCCCAACCCGCCATCTGTCAATTTCATTGCAGACTCTGTCATTTTCATAGTGCAGATGGAAAACCTGCTAGCTTGTTTTTTCATGCTTATAATCAATATTTTCCCACCTGCTTCCCTTCCAGGTGAGATTCTAATCTTTGTTCGAACTAGCAAGCATTAGTTAGAGAAGACTCGGTATTTCTTTCCCAGCCTTTTTGGCTCATAAATTCCTCCCTATTTGAAATGAAAGAGAAAACTATAACCTCAATCAGTACCAACTATGGCTCTTTAAAAAAAAAAATTGATGGGGCCCTTGATTCAAATTTCTGGTTTAACAACAGCAATAAACCTTTCAATTTCTTTCTCCAAAAAGCAAAATATAAAACAGATGTCATTCCTTTAAAAACTGAAATATATTTTTATTTCATTAGTTAGAAACACTTAATTTTTTTTAAAAAGGGAGGGTGAGAAGGCAGGAATAATGAAGGAAAGAAACATCATTTACCTTGCCCTACTATATTTCATTTTTGCCTTTTCTTTACCTCCCCAACCAGTAATGCTCCTGTTTCAGTCTTATACCTTCTCAATAGATTTCTGTAGAAAGAAGAAAGACAACTGGTGGGAATACATGAAAACTTTCAAAGTATAACGAAGTATTATCTGTTTGCTCCTGATAAAACACTATGAATAAAACATGGCTGTTTAACAAAGAACCTCTTGTGGGTGTTTTGTATAACTATAACTTTGTTAAAATAACAGTTTCACACCCCATCTGTATATGGACAATGTTTTTTAGAAGTATCTTAGTCTGTACAGTGAGAATTATTTGTGCATACATGCTTCAGCTATACTCAGACTTCTCACTTCAGTGCAGACATATGAGAATATGCCAAATACTATAGTAAACTTAATCCACATTCCATAATAAAGATTAAAAGACTGGTGTCAGGATAATGACTTGTCCAGGTTACTCAGAGAGCTTCTGACTCGAGACTTTCTGCTTTTCTTTCCAAGTCCCAGCAGCAGTGCTGAAGCTGGCCAGTTTCTGAGAAGAGAAGCATATGTAAAATAGTGCAGTGAACTAAGGCAGGCTGGCTGTAGGGCAGGAATCCTATCAGGAAAATTGGCAGAAGGAGGCCTCACTCTTCTTAAATTGTCCAGTGGGAATTTGCTCTTTGTTATTTCAAAGTGCCAGTGGAGAATCATGAAAAGAAATGGCTCAACAGAGCAAATATTCAAAGAGGGAAACTCCAGGGATAAAGTCTAGCCCAGCTTTTTTCTCTCAGATATCAAGGAAGGTATATCTAGCTGGGACTTCTCCCCCGTCCCCACCACGTGAGGTTGGCTCCAACCTTCCTATCCTTTCGTAAAGGCCTAAAGACCGGGCTCTGCCAGTTGGTTTGGGGCCCCAGTGGAGGAACAGTGCAGTGGAGGTGGTTGATCAAGTGGTAACAAGTGACCTCCCTTTACACTGCCCCCACCCTCCCCATGTGTCCTCAGATTGTAATGTTTTTGTTTATTTATGTTTAGTGTATGTATGTATATATATGTGTATATATATGGCATTCAGCTTTGTTCGGGTATTTTCCCACGTCATTGTAGTTGTGCTTTTAAAGTTGTAGCAACGTTTCGGCAGAATCTCATCTCATTATATATATATAATGTCTCACCTGAACAAACAAAGTAATAAGTCCAAATTTCCAACTGAAACACAAATAAGCAGGCAAGTCTGATAGTTACAGGGTTAAAATTCCTTAAGCCGAGAACATTCTTGGCAGTCTCACGCAAGCTGTCTGCCAAGTCCGATAAGGAAGCAGGAACATAAATCACAAGCTGTCGCCACACACAGGATAATTCTGAAGCTTATCTCACTAAATAACACATTGTCCCGAACAAGTTCTCAGAGCGAACACACCCACTTTTAATCCTTGTGGGGCGTATCAGTCCCTCATCTCAGTCTCTGATTCGTCCTTTCTTTCTACGTTGTAACTTACACTTTCGCTTGCGCTGTTGCCTCGCATCAAGCCAGCATTGCTCAGCTTGATCCTCGGTCAGAGGCTCTGATACGCTCTCCTGATTATCTGCCGACACCTGAGGCACAATCAGGGAGGAAGGTCCTGCCGAGAAGGAAAGTCCTGGGGAGGGAGGCAATTCCAAATCCTCTAACAAATCAGGCTCAAACCTCAGAGCCAAATCCTCCCCTTCCTCACCGTCCAAGTCTTCGTCCTCTAGCAAAGCAGGCTCAAACCTCAGAGCCAAATCCTCCTCTTCCTCATTGTCCAAGTCCTCGACCTCTGACAAAGCAGGCTCAAACCTCCAAGCCACAACATATATATATATGTTTTCTTAAGTTTTCGCGGGTACTTACATGTATGGTATTCATTTTTGTTCGGGTATTTTCCCACATCATTATAGTTGTGCTTTTAAAGTTGTAGCAATATTTCGGCAGAATCTCATCTGCCATCATCAGGCTTCTGTATTGTGTTCATCTGGGATTCTGCCAAGATTCTACCGAAACGTTGCTACAACTTTAAAAGCACAACTATAATGATGTGGGAAAATACCCGAACAAAGCTGAATACCATACATTTTAGATAGATAGATAGATAGATAGATAGATAGATAGATAGATAGATAGATAGACAGACACACACATAATCCTCCCAGAACTACCCTATGGTCGGATGAACAGCCAATAGTTTGATTAAATAAATAAATAAACAAATGAACGAATGGAGCAGAAGAGGCCTGAGAAAAAGACAGGGAGAGAGAAAGAAGACTAACAACTGGACATCTGAAATAGGACCAAAAAGGCTACCAACAGTAATTATAAGCCCAATTTTAAATTAAATCAACAGTAGACAAGAAACCAATTCAGTACTGCTGAGCTGACCTAGCCGGGGGGTGGGGTGGGGGAGGAATCAGAGTTTTAGGTCCCATGTCTGATATCTTCAGACTTACAGAAAAAGGACTGAATAGTTTGGATAGTTATATTTGCAATAAATGTGCCATTCTTTCTTTGCTAGCAGAGATATATATTCTGCCTATGAATGTACTGGAGCTCCCAATTGTCCAAGCCACTGAACTCTTCCAAGAGATAAACTTTTGCTGTAGAAAGTAATAACACAAATTGATTAGTCACCTTGTATTGACGAAGATGATTAGTCAAGAATGGAAACAGAGATTAACATGGAATGTTCTTATTTCTTTTTACTTGCCTCCTCTTCATGTTTTTGTTATTATGTACTTGTAACTTCGTTGGAACGTACATTTCCTGAAAACTATGATTCAGATTCTCTTTGTGTCCTTCCAGTATAGTGAGTACATTGTAAGATTTCAATATATTAAATATATTTTCAGCTTAACACTTTTTGTATAAATTTTTCCACTATGATCTGGGAAGTATAGATTAAAAAGTCATGATCTTTATCATAATTGCTTTAGTGGTTTTGTGTGTACCTCTGGAAAAGCTTACAAGGAAATGTTCTGCCATGTGAGTTGTGGGATGTAATAAATTAGTACACAATTTCTAATGCCTCCTCCAACTCAGAAATTTGCAAAGCAGAATACCAGATGAAAGCTTTTTATAAGGGTGTTATCGTGAGAAAGTACAGGTGTCAGAAAGAGGGGAGTGCATCTCAAAGTGATATTTGTGTGTGTGTGTGTGTGTGTGTGTGTAGCTCACTGGTGCTATTTGATGTTTACAGTTTAAAACATCTGTGGAGGCTTTTGCAGGCTGGTGGGTTTCCATGGAAACACTAGTGCAGGCATCCAGTAGTCTGTTAATAAATGGATGTCTCTATTATTGTTATATCTCAAAAGTCAAGAGCATGCAGTGAAAACAAGTCTTATGTTGTTTCTTTGGTTGTAAAGGAATATTAATTACCAAAATTTCTGAGAATTCCCATAATTGAATATAAGCAAACTGAAGAAAGACCCAGAAGTGTTAATCCAAAGGTCAATGATATCCAATCAGCACACGTGTTTGGGAAATAAAATCCAGGATTTAATTTCACTGAATCTAAAATGCTGTTTCCAGTGCTGAGCCAAGAGACAGCAGAGTCAATGGCAGCCGTTCAGAGTGTCCAAGGTTTGTCAATTTACATTAATAATCAAGGGAGGAAAGACATTGAGTTTCTCTCCCCGTCCAGGCAGTAAGGCCAAAAAAAGAAATAAATAAACAACCCGACATTTGCTGGATGATACTGAAATCTGTTTCAGGCTACTCAACAACAGAGTCTGCTATGGAGCTCTCCAAGGAAAGATGCAATGTGTCTTGTGCTTTTATTTTATTTGTTTATCTCCTCCCTTCTACTTCTGTTGAGTGGCTGATACAGGCACCGTTTGGCGATGACTGTTCTTCCCAAACCAACATGGCAGATAATGTTAAATGACCAGTTCTGCTTGGGCCACTCTCACATTATCAGCTGAATGGAAAACTGGGGTTTCCGGAGTAGATACATAAGCTCTGGCAGTCAAGTCAGTTGCAAGGCAGAAAGAGCAAGATCCCTATCCAGAGATGTCGTGCAAACTGCTATTGCAAAGATGGCACTTTCCCCACAGAAAAAGGACAGTAGGGCACAAATTTCTCTTCCTCAATGAGAATGAGCGCAATGCCAGATCATCTAGCTGTTCCTCAGAGTAGCTGAACTAAAATCCCAAAGCAAAGGAGAGGAAAGCCTACCTAGTAGGGCTTCTAAATAAATTAGAAGGAAAGATGCCCACATCACATAGAGCAGACTTGCTTAATGCTTTGGATAACCAAATTTGATGCACTAGGGCCACCTCTGAAATCTAAATCTTATGCCTAAATGAAAATTTTGGAAGATAGCTTTTAACGTCCAGTTTTCAATAGAATTTATGTGTCCAAATTGGTGCCTTACTTTCCATACTTTCCCCTACAGTCCTGTGTGTGTGTGTGAGAGAGAGAGAGAGAGAGAGACAGACAGACAGACAGACAGACAGACAGACAGAGACAGAGACAGAGACAGAGAGACAGAGACAGAGACAGAGAGAGAGCACAGTAAGTACATCAAGTGGAAAGAAAATCCAAGATTCTTTCATACATATTATTTGTAATTGTGAAGGAAGGGAGGGAAAAGGAAGGAAGTATTAACACTGAATAATAATTCCAAAGCTTGATATCCAGTGGCCATGAAACAATTTACATTCTGTTTTCATAACAATGCAGGAATGATTTGCTACTGCCTTCTTCCAAATGTCCTTTCATTTTACCACTCTGGTCTATAGTCCAAATCCATTTAGCTTTGCCAAGATCAAATCACCATTTAGCTTTGCCAAGATCAAATCACCTGCTACAATACTTTGTCAGTTAACAACTGAATCATAGTGTACCTGGTGTTCCAAAAAAAAAACCCCATCTTAAAAAGTCAAACTGGCTAAAAATACAAGAAAAAAAGGATGAAAACTATGACTGATTTTAAAGTAATGTCTGCATCACAATAATATAAGAGTAATCTACATATGTGCAGAAGGAATCCTAAGGCAAAAAAAGACATGTTAAGTTGAATTGGGAAGTTTCCTAAAGTTACTGAGAGAATCCCTCAAAAATTGCAGCAGTTAAACCAAGTCTCTTTGCAAATTTGTGTGCCATTCATAAATTTTCAGTTAGTATGTAAAATGTACCTAAATATTTTAGGTTAAATATGGTTTATTTTGTATTATAATCTTCATGATCATAATGCCTGATTGTGCATTTCATGTGATTATCAAATGTGATAACAGTATAATAAATGACTGATTATCCAATTGTAATGATAATGGATATTTTCTCATTAATGGTTGGCAGAAGTTGTATTAATATCTTTATTCTAAAAATGTACAGTCAAAGAAAAGTAAGTTTTTGCCAGCTCATTTAAATTTCCTTATAATACAAATAATATATTTCCATATTTGTTTTTTTAAAAATACAAACTGCCTTGTTTTATGTGAAATGAAGTACCTTCTTAATTGTTTATTATTTAAAAGTAAACAAGGTTAGATTTCTACCATGAGCCAAACCAATGTAATTTTACTGAAGTAACTTCAATGATTGAATTTATGCTAATGATTTTGAGAGAAACACCCAGGGCCAGGAGGCATCCACTGTCTTTGTTTGCCAAATCAAGTTGTTGCATGTATCATTGAGGAAATTACAAGAATCGTGATTCTGCATTGCTGGCAGAAACGTCTATACAAGCATCTTGATATTCTGGTTAACAACAAAGTTTATTATTTTTCAAGAGAGATGAAGAGAAGGTAGAAGGAAAGAATTAATTAGACCCAAGCAAACAGTCATAAAACAGCAACAGCTTTAGGATTAAATTGAAGTTTTACATAGTTTGGCTCCTAGGGAACCTTCAGAACCACCTTCTCCAAGCAGAATCATCCCACAGAGGGGTTATCTATCCTCAACCTGAGAAAGTTGAGCTCGGTGGGCACCTGCAGAGAGTGAAGAGCAATGCCTTGACAGAAAGGGCAGAGATTCATTTCCAAAGCAACAAGAAGAGAAAACATGGCTTAAGCCCAAATCATGAATAATGGATATTAAAACATAGGTACCCCTACCCCCTAATTCACATGATTATAAGAGGGGGAGAAGGATAAGCACAGTCAGACTTGTAAGATTCTGTTACTATAGTTTATCTTAATAAAAGTGGCTTTAATCTTCTGGGTAGTTTATTCCTGGGTCTGGTGTATCTTGTGAGGCTAAAATCACCTGAAGATAGTGTTTCCAGTCACAGAGAATTTTATGCTTTCTGTCCTTCAACTGTCTGTTGAACAATAAAGATGGCACTGATTCAGAGGGTTTTTGATACTTAAGGCTAGCTACTGTATGTTGATGATGCCCAAAGTTGGTGTTTTTAGGGAATTTTTTTTATTTCAATTTTGTGGTCTTTAGTTAAATTTTAATTTTATGGATTATTTCAGTTTCATTTTTTGCATATTGTATATTGTTCTCTTTTATTATGGTAAACCGCCTGAAGTCATACAATTCTACAATATAGAAATTCATTAAACAGTGTTACTTGTGCATCCACTTAATTAATGCAGCTCAATTTCTTCTGAAAGGAGAAATAAAGAAAATATGTCCTTTCAATACAGAAAGGATTAGCCAGAATTCTTGATGCCTGGCTTCATTCCATACTTGTGCATTTCTCCCCATTCCCTCAACCAGGCCTGAGGAGAGCGGGGTTCAGCCGGTACATTGTGTTCCAGGGCCCTATGAAGGGGAAATTTTTTAAAAAATTACAAAACCAAATTGTTAAAAAGAAAAACAGCAGGATGGAGTGTCAACCTGGACGCGCCCAGGCAGGGGTGGGGGTGGGGGACAGTGGGGGTGGCTCGCAGCTGTGAGGAAAACACTCCAAAGCTGGATCAATTAAACTCATTGGAGGGCAAACAGCAACGAAGGAAGGTGTTAAATACAGTATTTAATGATGCCTCATAAATATTCATGTATGCTGTACGTAAAGTAGAGTCTGATGTCAGACTCCACTCATTGGTTCAGCCACTGGTGGGAATAACGAAGCCCCATCAGTGGCTGAAATGTTGGACAGCACTGTTATAAAAATCCAGCGCTGGCCACGGCTTGCCACTTTTTTTTTCCTGCGCTTTGAAATAAAGAGTTTTCTGCAATACCCTGGTCCTGGTTCTTCCTTTGCACGCCCATCTAACAAAAGCATGTCCTTCCTGTGCAGCAGTGGCAGCAATGATCACCCCTCCTCCACCTCCACCTCCTCATCTCTCTTTCTCCCCTTCTCCACAGTTCTTGAAGAATGAACGTCCACTTCTCACCCTGTCAAAATCCTTCACGCCAAAAGGAAAGAGGCACCACTGTTAGCTTAGTTAGCTTAGCTGTGCGTGCCAGCCATGCCAAAGGCTAACTGGCAAGAGGTGGCTTTAAAACACAGGAGGATAAACTGGAGGAGGAGAGGGGAGGGCGGGCGAGGGAAGCATCATTCTTCTTTCCTTTGTATAGACTAGAGTAAATCATTCTTCTCCCAGTCAAAAAAAAAAAACTCTTTGTGGGCTGCGCGGACTCCAACGTTGCTTCTCCGTACTTCGTGCTTACCTCCACCACTTCCCAATCTGCTTCGCTCCCCTGGCAGCCCCCCTCCTTTTTTTTAACAAGCCTCTCACAGGATGGTGGGGAGGGGGTGGGGAGACCCTCATGGTCATGTTAATGTGTAGGTGAGAGAGCCCATATTAGTCTTGTTCCAGCACTTAATAATCCTCTCGGCGGCCCTGCCCCAACAATAGATCTCATAGACTGTCAAGTAAATTTAGTTCTGAGAAATTTATATTGAATTTATAAAAATACCAATGAATTAATAGTAAGATTGCTTTAAAAATCAGGTGACGTTCTTTCATAGTAACTAGGATAAAACTGCACATTTAGTTTATACCTTGCTGTGCCTGGGAATCTAAAATAATGTCCATGCAAAGCAATTCAACATTCCCTCTGCAAAGGCTACTGGGACACTGATGCAACATTTATGTAGAAATCATTGTATACGAACTGGTCTAATTCTCACTATTTCTTTGTTCTTTGTGCCACAGCATTTGTGTTGTTTGTTGTTGTAAATGATCTATCCCTCATTAACTGAGATTGTATGAGAACCTGCAGTGAGCTAAGGAAGGACCGTAGCTCTGTGCACTTTTCTTTGAAGCACTGCATGTGAGACAGGATTTTTTTGGCACAGATTCAGGGAACAATACCAATAATAAAATGTCCACAGAAAGAACTTGTATTCTAGAATCAATTGTTTTTTCAAAGCAGTTTCTTCAGATGACATCCTCAACCCCTCATTAAGACAATATACATTCTTCAAGATCATCTGGACTATTATTTCATAGAAATTCCAGTACAGTTGGGCTACAGGTAATTATTTTGAAGTTAATTGAGGACATAGGATCCATCAGATCTCCTCTAAAGCAGGCCTCCAAAACAAACAGAATTTCTGCTTCCTATTTTGCCAGAGTGCTTCTCCTATGGCAGAAAATATTTTCAACATCATTCCTTTCCTATCTGTTATGGCCATGCAAGATGTTTGGAATATTATTCCTAATAGTTTAAGTAACTGACCTTCATAGCCATTTCTTTTGGTGTTTCCTTTTCTGTTTGCTGCTGGACTTAGAATTTTTCATACTGTTTTGGGTATTGATGACTCCATGTGGCCATGGAGCACTGTTTCCTCCCCACCAAAATGGTACCTATTTATCTACTCACAATTGCATGTTTTTGAACTGCTAAGTGGGCAGGAGCTAGGTGAAGATGAATGCTCATCCTGTCAATTGACATTCAGGTCTTGAACACAGACTATTGGCTTTCCATCCAACAAGCCCAACATCTTAACGCTGAGTCATTGTGCCGCTCATAGTGGAAGAAAGGCATACATTTATATGAATTTGGAAGACATTGGAAAGGTTGCTGTACATTGAAAAATATATTACATTTTCTTTGTCCATTTTCTGAGGCTGTTTGGTTGCAAATTACTATCACAATCCTCAACAATCAGTTCATTCAAAATACTTTTGTTAATCTGTAATCACCTCTTGCTTAAGCATCTCGCCCAATTATAGTGTCATCAGCCATACCAGCAAGAGACACCATATTTCTAGGGATCTTGCCCTTACCCTCAGGCTGCCAGGATGAGCTCAAACAGGACAAGCAGGCCCATAAGTGATAGTAAACTGGTTCACCTGGATAGTTAAACTCACTCTGTTTTGATTTGAAGATGGCACAGGGTTACCTGGCAACTGATTCCTTTGTAATGAGATAAAGCTATAAATGAACCTCAAAAGATTGATTGGCTCAATTGGGAGTTTAATCAATCAGATTGCAATGTGAATGTTTAACTAAATTTCAGATACAGGCTTGCTCATTAAAGGTTCCCGTGGCTGACAACATTGCTTTACATGCAAGTCAGATAACATTAGAGCAAAGCCCCCAGCAAATAACCACATAATTGAAATAAATATTAATAAGTAATAAATAGTTCTCTCTCCAACTACAGAATGATAAGCAGGGATAGAAAGAGAAGCTAAGATACATGGTTTTGTGTTTTGTGCAGAACGCAAGGCAACAGTTCTTTGTTGTTCCTAGCTAGTCTCCTTCCAAGTGAGAATGCTGGCCAGGAGCATTTATTTTGCTTTCAGTTCCCATCTCACAATCCTAAAATAACTTATGCAACACAAACCTTTTGAAGGTTAAAATGATTTTGGAAATGTTGTTAAACACTCAGCAATTTAGGGATAAGAAGGAATATATAAATCTGCATAAATATAAACAAACCGTTTGCATGACCAGATCTGGTATGATTTTCCAGGCAGCATATTATTGCAATAATTTGCTATTGAAAATTATCATCTTTAAATAGCTTCAAAATATTGCTAAATATCATGCTGTTAACAACAAAACAACAAGAAGAAACTGGAATTTTGGATGTCATCCAGGATTGGTCCAAACACTTAGTTGCTGTCTGAGTCAAAGAAAGAGATGTTTTTTTTCTCTCCATTTCATGAATCAAAGTCAGCTAGTGATGGGAGATGATCTTCCTTCAACACCATCAGAATCTACCACTACAACTAAGATAGAAGGGATTAGAGAGTAAAGGAATATGTTTGTTATTGGGCTTTATAACTCTGCACACTCAAAATGTGACTCTTAGTGAATAACAACAATAGGAAAATAAGCAAATGATTTTAAAAAATTAGTTAGAAACAATTAAATTCCCAAGTGCTCAGAAACACTCATAACTTGTGATCCAAAGCAAACACAGTATAAGCTATGTGGCATCCTAAAAGGCAGTCCCTATCCCTCACCAGCTGGATAGGATGCTGCAGTCTATGAAATAATAAGGTTTGTCTCTTCAGGAAGGATGAAAGACACCTGCTTCCTTTGACATGAACCAATGAAATATTTTATGAATTTGAATAAAATAAGTTAGAAGAAGAAGAAGAAGAAGAAGAAGAAGAAGAAGAAGAAGAAGAAGAAGAAGAAGAAGAAGAAGAAGAAGAAGAAGAAGAAGAAGAAGAAGAAGAAGAAGAAGAAGAAGAAGAAGAAGAAGAAGAAGAAGAAGAAGAAGAAGAAGAAGAAGAAGAAGAAGAAGAATTTATTGGCCAAGTGTGATTGGACACACAAGGAATTTGTCTTGGTACAAATGCTCTCAATGTACATAAAATAAAAGCTACATTATTATTATACACAAAAATGATAGTATACACAGCAAATGAGATAACTATGCTGGGTTTCGTATCACAAATCACTAGTCGAACACTTGCCAAGTGTTTAGGACTATGTGATGTATCAGCGAATTATGCGAGCAGATCCCAGTAAGGTGGCCTTCTACAGCTGATCAGTGGGGATCTTGTCAGCGCCAATTGTTTTTATGTGCTTGCCTAGGTCTTTAGGCACAGCACCCAGTGTGCCAAGGACCACTGAAACCACCTGCACTGGTTTATGCCAGAGTCTCTGCAGTTCAATTCTCAAGTCCTGATATCTGGTGACTTTTTCAAGTTGTTTCTTGTCGATTCTGCTGTCACCAGGTATGGCAATGTCGACGATCCACACTTTTTTCTTCTCCACAATCGTGATATCCAGGGTATTGTGTTCCAAAACTTTGTCAGTCTGTATTCGGAAGTCCCACAGTAGTTTTTCATGCATATTTCAACCACTTTTTCAGGCTCATGATCCCACCAGTTCTTTGCTATAGGCAGATGGTAGTGGACCATCTGAGTTCTAGTGGACCATCTGAGCGACTGTGTTGGGACATTGTTTATAGTTAGTCTGAGCGATTGTCTTGCAACAGCTCATCAGTTTTCTTGTTTTCCTATCCAGGCTGTCCAGCTCTGCCTGTGTCCAGTTTACGATCCCACCAGTATATTTGATGATGGGTATGGTAAAGGTATTTATAGCCTTGGCGGTATTACTGTCATTCAGTTTGCATTTTAGAAGTTTTCTGGCCCTTTGTGTGTATTCTTTGCTGACCACATTTTTCATTTGCCCATGCTTGATATTGTCCAGCTGCACTATGTCCAGGTATTTGTAGGCTTCGGGTTGGTTGCACTTGATGGTTTGTCCATTGGGCATTTCAATTCCATCACTTCCTATGATTTTTCCTTTCTTCAGTGCCACTGTGGCACATTTGTCCAGGCTGAACTCCAAGCTGATGTCAGTGCTGAAAATTCGAACTGTATTAGTCAGTGACTGGATTTCAGTTTCTGATTTTCTGTATAACTTCAGATCATCCATGTACTGCAGGTGAGAGATTTTCTGTGAATTTTTAGCAGTTTGATAACCCAGGTTAATTTCCTGTAAAATTGTTGACAGGGGAGGTCATGGCGATGACGAACAGCAGAGGTGACAAAGAATCACCCTGGAAAATCCCTCTTTTGATGTTGACCAGTCCGTAGCTTTCACTTCCAATAAACAGTTCTGTTTTCCAGTGCTTCATTGCATTTGCAGTGAAAATACCAATGCACTTGCATATTCTGATGACATCCAGGCACTTGATGATCCAGTTGTGCAATAGTGAATCAAATGCTTTCTTGTAATCAATCCAAGTTGTATGCAGATTTGTTTTTCGGCTTTTGCAGTTCTCTAGAATCATTTTGTCGATCAGGAGCTGATCTTTTGTGCCTCTGCTTCCTCGGTTGTTTCCTTTCTGCTCTACTGGCAAGATGTTATTTGCTTCTAGGTAGTCCTGGATCCTGTCAGCTATGATGCCGGTCAGCAGCTTGAACATGGTTGGCAGACACATTATTGGCCTGTAATTTGCAGGTGCTGCCCCTTTTGATGCATCCTTCTGTATCAAGTAGGTTTTCCCAGCTGTTAACCATTCACTGGTGTTTCCTGTCTGCAGCATCTCATTAAATTGTTCAGCCATTTTTCCATGCAGTCTGGTCAAGTATTTGAGCCAAAAGCCAGGCAGTTGATCATTGCCAGGCAATGTCCAGTTCTTGACTTTTTTCACTCTGTTGCTTATCATTTCAGTAGTTATTTCCAGTTGGTCCATTTTCTTCTTGGAGAATTTCGTCTCGATCCACCCAGCATTTTTGTTGTAACATTTCTCAGTCTCATACAGGTCTTTCCAAAACAGAGTAGTTGCCATTTTCTCAGGTTTTTCAATTTTTGACTAATAATAATAATAATAATAATAATAATAATATCATATTAATGGGAATCATGACAATGGGAATTACATAATTATGCAAACTCCCAACTGTTTTTTCGATCCAGGTTGTAAAATCTGGCCAAGTTCCCAACAGGAATTTTTAAAAAGTTCCATTTCATGCACAGTTTCCAGATCAGAAAGCCCATTTCTTCTAATATGAAATAAAGCTTCATATTATTGTCCTGCCATCTACTGTACTCCTTATGCTATAAATTACAAATATCTGGAAGATTTTCCCATGTGACTCTCTGATCTTTGAATTAGAAATTATAATGCATGATCTGCTTCATACAATTATGTCCAACCTGTTCCAATTTAGGCAATCCATCTTTCTCCTGTAACAAAACAACTGTAACATGTTTGTTTAAAAGTTGTCCTTCCACTTTTTTGTCAATAAGCCTTGCAATAAGCAGAATGGACTAGGTTGTCCCCAAGCCTTCTTAAATGCTTAATTCCCTCCCTACTCCAGCCTCTGGTTTTTTTTTATTACCTTGATTTACTAGAATATGCTTTATGAGGGCATGGGTACAAATTTAGGGAGGAGACAGGGCATGTACCCTCTAGGATTTCCTAATGGGGCCTGTTTTGGCCTGGGCTGACAAGCCAATTGTACTTAGTTTCCTGCAAGCTCCCCAAAGCACATTGTTGTAGTCCATTCAAGGTGCAGTGCTGCCTAACTCCTTCATAAAGCTCTAAAAATAACTATTACTGTAGTTTTGTCTGCAAGTATAGTTGCTATTGGACATCTATCATTCATCTCCGCCTCCCCACTTAAGGAATTTGTAAATTCTAAAAGATCATGAATTTCAACTTCTAATTTTCTCATCCTCGTGTGTGTTTTTAAAGGCCAACGGCTCAGTTCACTGAGCAATTTGCCATGTCTAAGTGACATGCAATTCCCCAAATGGTCTTCATCAGGGGTGTGATTAAAAAATCCCAGCAACCGGTTCTCTGCCCAGTTGCTGAGTGGGCGTGGCCATGGTGGGCGTGGCCTACCAGAACTTCTGGGAGGGCCATTTTTCACCTTCCCCAGAGTCTGGAGGCTTCCTTTGGGCCTCTGGGAGGGTGAAAACGGCGTCTCCTAGGCTCTGGGGGGCCTCTGGAAGCCGGAAAAAAGCCCATTTCCAGACTTCCGGAACTCCCGGGAGGTCTGTTTTCCACCCTTCCAGAGCCTCCACACGGACCCTGCACTTACCTGCATCCAAAACAGGCCACATGGAGACTCCTGGGAGGGGCGGGGTGGGGTGGGCAGGGCCAGCCGGTTGGTTCAACTACTGGTTCGGCGAACCAGATGTAAATTTATTTATTTATTTATTTATTTATTTTATTTGTCAATTGCTTACAAGATAATAGGTACAAGTATATACATAGTTATGAATACATGAAATGGGTACATATAAAAAAAATAAAAGAAATAATAGGACAGGGACAGTAGGCACGTTGGTGCGCTTATGCACGCCCCCTACAGACCTCTTAGGAAAGGGGTGAGGTTAATAGTAGACAGTCTAAGGTTAAAGTTTTTGGGGTTTGGGGAAGAAACTACAGAGTCAGGTAGAGTATTCCAGACATTGACTACTCTGTTGCTGAAATCGTATTTCCCGCAATCAAGTTTGGTGCGGTTAACCTTGAGTTTGTATCTGTTGTGTGCTCTTGTGTTGTTATGGTTGAAGCTGAAGTATTCATTGACAGGTAGGACATTGCAATGTATGATTTTATATACCATATTTAGATCAGACCGAAGACGGCGTAATTCAAGGTTTTCTAGGTCTAGAATTTCAAGTCTGGTGGCATAAGGTATTCTACAATGAGTAGAGGAGTGCAGAACTCTTCTTGTGAAATATTTCTGGACTTTCTCAACTGTGTTAATATCAGATATGTAATGTGGGTTCCAGACCAATGAGCTGTATTCGAGTATTGGTCTATCAAATGTTTTGTATGCTCTAGTTAGTAGTGTGATATTACCAGAGAAAAAGCTACATAGGATTAGGTTAACAACTCTTAATGCCTTTTTGGCTATGTAGTTACAGTAGGCTCTAGCACTTAGATCATTAGAGATGAGTATTCCAAGGTCCTTTACAGAGCTTGGATCATCAACAAGATCTTGACTATTCAGCTTGTATTTTATTTTCTGATATTTTTTTTTTTGCCAATATGTAAGACAGAGCATTTATTTGTTGAGATTTGAAGTTGCCATTTGTTTGACCATTCTGATACATAGTCAAAATCCTTTTGAAGGGTAGCAGTATTGTCTGTGGTATTGAACAGCTTTACATCATCAGCGAAAAGAACGCAGTTGCTCTTAATATGATCACAGAGGTCATTTATGTAGAGTATGAAGAGAGTTGGTCCTAGAACATTGTCTTGGGGGACACCACTATTGACAGGTACAGAATTTGATAGGACACTCCCAATTTTGACCATTTGTTGTCTGTTTGACAGGAATTTATTTAACATCCCGAACTGCCTGAATCCCACCCCTGGTCTACATGCTTTTCACTGGTGGGTATTTATTATCAGAAGATAGAGAATGTTATTAGAATTCAATTCCTCTTTGAGTTTACTGAGGTCATTAAAGCAAATCATTCAATTAGTAAGCAAATCTGTCTTCCCCTATTGATTTTGCTCTTTGGAAATTTCTTAGAAAATTTGTAAATGGTGATTACATGACCTGTAAATGCTGCAACTGTCATGAATGTATGCCAGTTGCCAAGTATCCAAATTTTGATCAAATGACCATGGAAATATTGTGATGGTTGAAAGTGAAAGACACTTTTTTCAGCACCATCCACTCTGAACAGTTAAATGAATTGCTGCAAATCAAGGACTACCTGTAGTGGTTATGGCATCAGGCTAGAAACCAAGAGACCATGAGTTCTAGTCCTGCTTTAGACACAAAGCCTAAACCTTGAGACATTCATTCTCTCTCAGTGCTAGGCATTTTTTCTGAAAAATCTTGCCAAGAAAACCACAGGGGCTAATCCACTAATTCAGTCCACTAGGACTGGGAAAAAAAATGACTCAAAGGCCTACATACACACAAAAAGCTTTAGCACATGATATAGATACATAATCATTCAATCAAAGGATGGGTAAGTTACCCACACATAAACTCAAATCAAATTCTGCAAATAGAATTGATTTAGACTGAAAATGTGAATAAAAAAAATTCACCTTGTAATTTGAAAGTCAAACCATTTAGCTACATTATCAGCTTGGGAGGAGGGAGAAACCCACAGTCGAATGCAATACGATTAGTTATGCTTGCCAAGTGAAGCTAAGAAATGAAAGTGTTCTTGCTGCTCATTTTAATTATTTCTTAATAAGAGTACAAAACTGTTTGAAAACATTTGACAAAAATATTTGAAATAAAGTCTTGCGCTGATTTTTTTCCCCAGTTCTGAAACCTCACAGAATGCTCCAATCACATCAGCCTACCCGACAGGGCTATTTTTGTGGAAGTAAAATGGAGATTCCCTCTGTAAACTGCCTTGAACTCCTGGAGAAAGATATATAACAAATAAATATCCACGGAATGCTGCAAAATCTATCTGAAAATTTTTGACTGTACCTATCGTATGGACCCCCTTATCATGGCACCCATTTTTATTTGTTCATTTCACCCACCAGATTCTCTCCTCCAATTAAAGCAAGCTTGCTAAAAAAAGTTTTAGAGATATTGAGTGACCCAAAGTAGCTAAGCAAAATTTCACAGTTGGGGGTCAGTTTGAACCTGGGTCTCCATAACCCTAGGCAGATATCTTAATCACTATCGTATGCTGGGAAATAATATAGTATTTAAAATTATCAGCATGCTGTTTGCAACTTAATCTGCTTAAGCATTTGCTTCTAAAGCTTCTGAGTGTTCTGATGGTTTTGTAGCCTGAAAGATTATTTTTTATAAATGACTTCAATGGGATATAATCAAATGTGTTACCTGTCTTTATCAGCAGCTAAAAGAGACAATTATAAACTATGTGTATGATATGTGGGATAATGAACTGGATAGTCCTATGCTTTTTAAAATCAACAATAGCAGGATTCAAGTAATAGAGGCTTTTTAGTACAACAAAACTTTTTATCCAGTTTTTCGGGAAGGGTACTTTATAATTCAATAACTAGGAATTACAAGTAGAATGTTAATGCAAAGTTTTTCTATATGTCCCATTTTCACATTATTATCTGAAGAGATCAGGATTTTTAACATGCTTTTGCAATCATGGCTATTAAGAATATGTGTGTTCTATTTGGCTATATACCAGCTATATCAAATTTGTTGGCATATGGAGGGTTATGAAAAATTCCTATGAGAAGCAGAGCCAAAAGCATGTTTTTATAGCATTGAAAAGAGGGATCTACATCTAATTTATGTCTGTGGACTGTAATACTGGATTGCTGATATTGTGAGTATTTTGTGAATTTTGAACAGGCTCTTTTTGAGAGACAGCTGAAGAAGGGGGTCACATTTTCTGCATCATTTATATCTGTCTAATTATCTATATCTGTGCATACAAACACACATTTCTTCTTTGTCCCAATTACTCATTGTACATGGGTTTTATGGGTACTGTTGTATTAAACTGTGCTGTTTCATGGTATTTGATATGCAAAAATATCCTACTTCCTTACACATAATAAAAAAACCTTTATTTTTCATCCAACAGGTATGAGAAAGGTCATTGTAATGCATATTTCTGTAGGTCTAGAACTTTGGGGGGTTGGGACATACAGAGATATCCATCACAATGACCTCTCTCACATCTATTGGATCTGTACAGCAGGGAATTGAGAGATGAAGTATGGAAGCAATTCCAGTCACTTCCCAGCATATTAAAGAGCTGTTTACAAAAACATTACTTTTTTTAAAAAAAATCTCTTTTTAACAAAACAATATATGTTATTATAGAAAAATAGATTAAAAAATTAAAGTATAAACTACAAAGGGAAAGAAAAAAGATATCTTATATATTATGTTCATCAGTAGTCACTGGCTTACTAATGACTTCACTCTTATCATATTAAGAATGCAATATATTATTGTAAGATATCATAATATCTATGCCATAATAACACACATTGTGGAATCCTTTGATTACTGGAAAATACTGCCTTTTTGAAAACAGATAGATCATACATTTCCAACAACTATTTCTTGTCATCTGGAATAATATCACTTGTCCAATTCCTTAGGATAATACTTTTAGCTAACTCCAATGCTTGAAACCACATAATTAGTTCTCTCAAGCCTGAAGAAGCTGTGAATTTCCAGAAGATGGCGGCAGAACCATAGGCTATTTGCTGGAGCCTCCCTTAAATGTGCTATATTGGGATCTTACGCAGTAAGGCACTGGGATCAACATAGAGGTTGACATGCTTATAATTCTTTAAAATGAAACCTATGTTTCAGGAATTACACAAAAATAAACAAGTCAATACTTCCTATTAAAATACTTTACAGTGGTGGTGGGTTTCAATTTTTTTAACCACTGGTTCTGTGGGCGTGGCTTGGTGGGCGCACTTTGCGCACACATATGTACCTTGTGCATGCGTGCGTCATATACATGCTTTGCCCGTCTGCAGAGAGTTTCCTACTAAACTTCTCCTGCAATCCTGCACTCTTGCTGTGTCTTCAACAGCTGATGTATGGCAATTGGGTGTGCCATGTGAAGCAGCTGAGGTTGAAAAGCAGGAAATAAAATTCATGTCAGATCCGTGTATCTGCCATTCTTCAATGGAAGAAGAAGCAGGGAGGGAAGCTGGTAAAAGAAATCCTTTTTTGATGTAACTTGAATATATTAAATCTTACATTGAATTTGTATAACCTACACTTGATATACAACTGAGAGACTGAAACCAGATGTCCCAGAAACCTGTCACCTCTGGAAGAGACAGCAAAAGAGAAGGGACCATAAAAATTCCAGCCAGGAGACGTTTCCTGAGAAACCCCTTCAGAAGATCGTTCTCAGAAGAGGGGAGGGGGAATTAACACATTGATTCTTTGTTTTACAAAATACACATCAAGATAGGGGGAGGGGTCCTAAACTCCCTTATCTATCACTGCATGCCTGGGAGACGTTGGACACTGCTTTTGAATCCCTACTTGAATTGTCTCCTCTCAATAAAGGATTCCTTTTGAAACACCTAGATTTCAGAAGTTCGTTCTTGTCGATTGAAATGGGAAAAGTTCAGTAGCCTGACAGTTCAGTATAGAGCCGTGGTGGGTGGGAGGGCCCAGAAGCTGATCATTGGAGCAAACCGGTTTGCTCACAGATGATCATTGGAGCTACCAGTTAGGCCGAACTGGACCAAACTGGTAGAATTCCACCACTGCTTTACACACAAAATACAGTGAAACAGACTGGCTCCAAGTTATGGTAGCAAAGGTATATGACAAGGCTGCATATTCTCCCTTTATTTATTCAACCTAAATATTCAATGCTGTATAAGCTGGTCTGGAAAATTAGTATGGCTTATAAAACTGAAAGAAGAAACATCAATAACCTGCCCTATGCTGACGATGTTATCTTGGTACCTAAAAATGCAAAGGATCTGCACTCCCTAGTAATAAAAGTCAAGCAGCCCAGTGGAAAAAATGGGATTCAGATTAAATATAAAGAAGATAAAATTAATAACAGAAGGCAGAATAACCAGCCTTAGCATTGACAATAAGAATAATAAAATAATGAACCACTTCTGCTTTTTATGATCAACCATCAATAGTAAAGATACAAATAGTCAAAAAATAGACTAGTATTGGCAGAGCAGTTATGAAGTACTTGGAAAAGATATTCAAATGTCACAATGTGTCTTTAGCAACAAAGAACAGAATTGTGGAAGTCACAATATGCCCAATGACACTCGATGGAAGTGAACATTGGACTTTAAAGAAACAGGGCAAGAACAGGACTGATGCTTTTGAAAGTTGGTTTTGGAGAGGACTCATAAGAACATCACTGATAGCCAAGAAAGCAAGCAAGGGGCTCATTGAATAAATCAACTCAAAGTTCTCACTTGAGGGACAAATGATCAGGCTCAAATTACTCTATTTTAGATACATTATATACCTCTCTGGAGAAGGCTCTAATCCTGGGAAAGGTGGAAGGAAAGAGAAGAAAGGGATGACCGGCAGCAAAGTGGATTGACTCCCTTGCAGCAGCTTGGGAGTACACCATTGAAAGACATGAAAGACCAGGTCAGGGACAGATTGCCATGGAGAAAATCTATCTATATAGTGGGTAGGAAACAAAATGATTTAATGGCACAGAAACAATCACACTAATGTTAGTTCTTTTTTTTTCCTTTGCTTATTTCCAGTGAAATAATTTATTTTATAAAACAGTTACAAGTATCTACATTTTTATATCTGAGGTCAATGGATGGATGAATGCATGGATAGATAAACTGATTTTCATGGTATATGTATTACTTGCCCAATTCTAACTTCAACAAAATAATTAGTTTTAGACACGAGGGAAGCAGCTTGCATAAATATAGTTTATTATTTTATGAATGCAAAGGTTGAGAACCTTTGCTTTATCCTAAGTTGTATATAATTGATGTCCTGCAAACGTTTGGATCTTAGTAGGGTTTCTAAACTCAATTTCTAATGGAATTTCTCACAGCGAAATATAATCTTTTTCTGTATAGAACTTTGTACCAGAAATGAATTATAGCTGTACCAGTCCCATGAGAGAAGTTTCTTGCTTTAATAGCCTGCCAACTAACTTGCAGAGAAGGTATTACTGGGGGATAACAGTTAATTATCAATGTAGGCAAGAGGAATATGTTGCTCTTTTGAGCACTCCACCATTCTTTTCAGCTTTGGAATTTGTCCAGAAATAGATGTGATTGAAGGAGAAAGAGATCATAGTCATTGTTACTTATTCCTGCTATCCAAAATAATCCTCTACTTTACGTTATTGAATCCACACGTCAATCTATACATGATCAGAAAAATTGGGAATGACTGCCCAATAGGAGAAATTGACTGCCTTCTACAGCATCTCAGAGATTCCTTAGCACACAGTAAATTCCACATTTTCACTTGTGTTTCTCCATCCTTCCCTCTCAAGAATGCTGTTTTCCTGTTTTTCATGGGAATGGATATTAATGTTTGGGGTTGTTATCTCATTTATGAAAATTCCAGACTGGAAAATGGAACACCTGAGTTATTTTTAAATCATGTATTTACTAAAGGGCTAAGATTTACAACAAATGCCAAAAATAACAAAATGTTTCTTTCAATATATAAGGAATAAAAAGGAAGTTAAGGAGATGATCAGTCCACTAATGGGAGAAGATGCAAGGTGGTGACCGGCAGCAGGAAGAAACTAGGACTCTTAATTCCTGCTTTGCATCTGTCTTCATGCAAAAGGAAAAATAGTGCCACACATCAAGGGCAACCTGTGGGAGACAGAACAGCAGTACAGGCAGGGGTGTGATTCAACTGATATAACAACCGGTTCAGTGAGCGTGAGCATTGTGAGCATGAACACACCAAACACACACTCCGTGCACATGCTCCACAGCTAAAGAAAACAGCTGAGGCGTGGCAAACCGATCTGCCACGCAAATCAGCTGTGCTCTAACAAAAAGACATAAAGCACAGGAAAGAGCAGGGGCGGGTAGGCAGGAAGACCCACATGCTCCTCAGAGCGAACCAGTTCAGAGCCAGCTGATCGTTGGAACAAGAGGTTTGGCTGAACTGGTCTGAACTGGGAGAATCCCACCCCTGAATACAGGTCAAAATAGGCAAAAAATTTAGTAGGATAACATATATCCAGGGGTGGGATTCTATAGGTTTGCACCTATTCGCTAGAACCGGTTGTTAACATTCTAAGCAGTTCGGAGAACCAGTTGTTAGAAGAAATTACTGGCCTAATCCTGTAAGGAAGGCAGGAAGGAAACATTCTACTGTTGCTTACAGAAACTGCCTCTCCCTTAACCCTTATTACATTCTTGGCAGGACTAGACTTCCTGTCTCTGGAACTTCTCTGGAGTTTTTTCCTCCTCCTTTGCTGGTACTTTGCTTGTGTGGAGTGACCATTCAAAGTTACAATGGCACTGAAAAAACTTATGACCATTTTTCACACTTACAACTTGCAGCATCCCCACAGTCATGAGAAGCCAGGGGAGGAGATGCGTGCCTCAATGTGAGTGATATTGAGTTGGCCACGCCCAGCCAATAACATGACCACCAAGCCACGCCCACCATCTAAGCCATGCCCACAGAACCGGTTGTTAAAAATTTGAATCCCACCCCTGCATATATCCACTTTAGATGAATTCAGATTGCCAGGACCAGATGGTTTACATCCCAGGGCCATGAAAAAAGCTGGCACATGTAATCTCAGAGGTACTGAACACAATCTTTCATGGCTCATGGAGTACAGGGGATCTGTTAGAGGACTGGAAAAGAGTTGATGTAGCTCTAATTTTCAAAAATAGGAAAAAGGTAGAATCAAGGAACCAAAGACCAAGCAGCTTAACATCAACATCTGGGAAAATCCTAGAAAAAATAATCAAGCAACAAATTTGTGAGCATCTAAAAATCAACAAGGCAATTACTAGAAGCCAACATAGGTTTGTTAAAAACAGATTGTGCCAAACAAACCTGCAGCATTACAGACTAGCTCTGTCCACAGCCAGAAATGTGATCCTGATCAGCTCAAGGTTGACTCAGACTTCCATCCTTCTGAAGTTGGTAAAATGAAGACCCAGTGTTGGAGGCAATATGCTGACATTTGTAAACTGCTCAGAGAGTACTGTAAAGCACTATGGAGCAATATAGATGTCTAAGTTCTATTGCTATTACCTTCTTTGATAAAGTGGCTAAATTACTGGATCAAGGAAATTCTGTGGATACAGTATACATAGACTTCAGTAAGTTATTTGACAAAGTAGAGCATAACCTTAATAAGACAGTACAAAGAGACATAGACAGGATCAATACAAGATGGATTTGCAACTGACTTACCAACAGCACTCAATATACAGTCCTCAATGGAACTACAGCCAAATGGAGAAAAGCATGCAGTAGGGTACCTCAAGGTTCTGTCTTGGGCCAAGTGCAACATTTTCATAAATAATCTAGATGAGGGGGTAGAAAGTGGGCTCATTAAATTTGCAGAAAATATCAAGGTGCTAACACCTTGCAAGATAGATTCAAGATTCAGAAGTATCTTGACAGATTTGAGCATTGGACTCTATCCAACAATACACTCGGTGGTGAGAAAAATAAGGTCCTGCATGTAGGCAGGAAAACCAAATATTTAGGTATAGAATAGGCAGTATGTGCTGTCCTGCTCTCCCATTCGCACACACTCAAACACACACACCAGATATAAGGAATGTTTATTAAGGCTCCGAGTCTGAATTCATATTCCCCAACAATTCCCTGTGCCAGTACCAGCTCAACCCAATGAGTTCCACAGACTCTATCCAAATGAAGCTAACACTAATTCTCAAGGCAAAGGCAAGTCCAGTTCACTAGATAAAAGCAAGTTCCAAGGCAAAGACAAGTTCCAAGGCAAAGGCAAAGGCAAAGGCAAATCCACAGGGCAAAGGCAAGGCCACAAGGCAAGGCAGGGCAAGGCCACAGCTGAAAAGACACAGTCCAAAGTTCAAAGCAAGAACACATGGCAAAGAAATGAACATGTTCCCGGCATCATTTCACTCCCCTTGCTGAACTAAATAACTGCTTCCTGGTGCAACTCATCAAGAGGGACAAGGCTACCTCCATGTGAATAATCTGGCTGCCTCCTCTCAGCCCTATGTGCTTTCTGATCTGGGGAGGAGCAAGGGTGGGATTTTACTGTTTCTATCTGGTTCTATAGAACCCCTTGTTAACTTTCTAAGCAGGTCAGAGAACCGGTAGTTAGAAGCAATCTCCTTTTGTTTTTTTTTCCACCCTTATTACATTCTTGGCAGAAAGCCTAGACTTCCTGCCTCCGGAGCTTGTGAGGCTTGGCTTTCTTAAAGGGGAAGGGTTGTTTTAAGATTTTTACACTGCTGTTGGGAGGAAATACTTCCCTGGACAATCAGCACTTTGAAGAAATCATTGAATAATGAAGCAAAAATTTTAGTGACAGGGAGCCAAGATGAGTGACATTCAGCAAGGCTTCTTGGCTAGCTAGAAAGATTAACATTCAAACATGAGTTTACATACTGTTTCTGAGTTTTGGTCTAAAACTGGTTTTTGGTGAAGGTTAACTCTGTGCTTGGTGAAGTTTAATCCTGTGTTTATTGATGGGATAATTTTTCCTATTCAGCTTCAACAAGCAACAGCTACTGTTGTGATTTAATTATTTGTATCGTGTTTGGATTTTTTCTTGCCTCATGGTTTCTTTTTCTATTTGGGGAGGGGGTCTTCTTTCACTGCTTTAATACTGTCTGGCACTGTCCTTTTGGGGTATCCTTCCAAGAGGCAGGATGCAAGCTTGGCACTGATTTTTTTTTTACTGCCTTTCTGGGGGGCATGTGACCTTTCCTTAAATCTGGATGATATCCTTAGGATATCTTGTGAGGTGAGTGAGACCAGCTGGTATTTTTAAGTGGTGCAAATGGATCTAAGGATTGCTTTTCCTGGGTCTGCTTTTTCTGGAGAGCTTAAATGAGCTCTCTGTTAAAGGGTTTCACTTTATGAGCAAGAGTTGGCTGCTTGGTAGTTAATTCCTCAAGGTGCTCCGGCATCCTTCCTGTTTTGTAACTCCGGCTTGCAGGCATTTTTAATCTGATGATTGGTATTTAGGGCAGCTTTTTGCAAGCAAAGAAGCTTTTTGTATTTTTGTACAGGTAATCCTTGACTTACAACAGTTCATTTAGTGACCATTCATAATTACAATGGCACTGAAAAAAGTAACTTATGACCATTTTTCACACTTATGACCATTGCAGCATCCCCACTATCATGAGAGGCCAGGTGAGGAGAAGCGCCCCTTGACATGAGTGGTGTCGAGTTGGCCACGCCCACCTAGTCACATGACCACTAAGCCACACCCACCAACTAAGCCACGCCCACAGAACTGGTTGTTTAAAAAACTGAATCCCACCCCTGGGGAGGAGGTAGTTCTTTATCTCCATTTAAGGGTTAGGGTTGGGTTTCCCAGCTGCAGCTGAGCCTCTTCTGTCTCTAGCTCAGCCCTGTGCTCAGTCCCTCCATTCCTGGCTTGTAGCCTTCAGTTGCCAGCTCATCCTCCTCTGAACTAGCTTCTGGAGAGGCATCTAGGGATGCATGTTGGGTAGACATCACACAGTACCTGGTTCAACAGTAGTAAGAGGGATCTGGGTGTGCTCATGAACCATTACTATATCAGTGTGCTACAGCTACCAAAAAAAGCCAAAGCAGTTGTAGGCTGGATCATATCAAGATCATGAAAAGTCATAATACCACTTTATATAGTATTAGGGGGCCACATTTGGAATATGACATCCATTTCTGGTCACCACAATACAAAAAATATGCTGAGACCCTAGACAGAGTGCAGAGAAGAGCAACATGAGGGATAAAAAGTGCAGAGGCTAAACTGCACAATGAATGATTAAGGGAACTGGGTATGTCTAGCATAACAAAGAGAAAGATTAGAGGTGATAAGTCTTCCAGTACTTAAGGAGCAGTCATAGAGAAGAGAGAAATGATTTATTCTCTAGGGCACCAGGGGCAGAACATGAAGCAATGAATCAGTGGTGGGATTCAAATATTTTTACTACCGGTTCTGTGGGCGTGGCTTGGTGGGCGTGGCAGGGGAAGGATGCTGTAAAATCTTCAGTCAGAGGTGGTATTTGCCGGTTCTCCGAACTACTCAAAATTTCCACTACTGTTTCTCCAGAACTGGTCAGAACCTGCTGAATACCACCTCTGCAATGAATGAAAGCTCATCAGAAGATGATCCAAGCTGACACTAAGGCGAACTTTCCTTACCATAAGAACAATTAATCAGCCACACAACTTGCCACTCAGAGATGGGGTGCTCCACACTGGTGATTTTCAAGAAAATGTTGAACACCCAATTTTCCAGCATGGGTAAGGGGTTGGCCTGGAAGACTTCCAAGTTCCCTTCCAGCTCTATGATTCTACTTTTCTATCATTTTAGCTGTGCAAAACCTATATACTGGGAAGAAACATTTTTAGCTGAGTGAGAACATTTCTATAGCCACCTTCCATTTACTGTCATTTGGTACAGGAATTCTCATCGTTCTTAAAATGCATGATAGGAAATTTCCATTAATAAAAAATATAGCAGAAAATCTCACCAAAGGCAAAACGTAGTCACCAAACCTGTAGTAACCCCGGTTGAATCCCACCCCTGGCCTGGCTGTAGGAAAGAGGTGGATGTAGGAATGGGACGTACAGAAAAGCTCCTGAGCTAATCCAGATGGCAGGGCTTGCTGTGACAAAGCTACAGCTGCCCTGGTCAATCCTCCCTCTTGTTCAGTGCCACCTTACTTGCTCATTATGCTAGGCAGAGGAAAGGTTTTGGATCCTCACTGCTGCTTTTCTTACTCCAGATAAGCCTATTGTAAATAATGGAACAAGGAATCAGACTATTGGAAACTTCTGTGTTTAACTGAATCATCAGAGGCCAAATAAAAGCTAAGAGTTTTAAGCATACACGGGGCACCTTTCAAATACAGTGCTAAAGTTGACCTTACATTAAAGCAATAGTACTGGATTTTCTTTTCCTGTAATGTCAAAAACATGAAGACCCCATTATTGTTGAACAATTGTATCTCTTATAATTTTCTCTATTTTGTAGTAGGTCAGAGAAGTCATTCGTTGCTTCTAATTATAAATCCTCTTGAGAATGGTTGGAAAATATCAACTTCCCTGGAGAAGAGTGGACAACAATTATCTCCCAATTTCGCTTCCTACAACAAATGTTTCAAGAATGTTTTTACTCAACTCTAATGTGCTAATCAGCAATATAAGCCCACCGCTGGGCATAGCCCCTTCTGGGGATGGGAAGTGAACCCATTTCTTTCTTGGAGCTGCTATTGGTATGCTTTATCATGTTTGCCATCTTGCCTGCCAGGAAGAAATCTGACAAGTGGAAAAGAAAGAAGATAAGAAATAGAGCAGCAGCAGCAATCTCTCCTACTTGCCACTGTAGTCACTCTCTCTAGGAAATGGGGAAAGACCAGTTGAAAGAGCAAAGGACAGTGGTGAGGCCCAGCAGAATCCAGTCAGTTTGGCAGTGGGTAGACTGCAACAGTGTGGGACTCAGATGCCATCCACATTAGTCTTTGAAATACAAATCTTGGCCTTTCACTTTGCCATAACTCTTGTCATTTAGATTGTCATAAAGACCTTGATTATATGTTTGAATGGTCTAACAGTTGGCAACTCCAAATCTCTACCAACAAATGCTCTGTCCTACACATTGGTAAAAAAAATCTATATACCAAATACAAGCTTGGTGGACATGACCTTGTTGATAACCCTCACTTTATCAAGGACCTTGGAGTTCTCATATCGAATGACCTAAGTGCCAAAGCTCACTGCAACAGTATTGCCAAAAAGGCTTTAAGAGTTGTAAATTTAATTTTACGAAGCTTCTCCTCTGGTAATACTGATTTGCAAACTAGGGCATTCAAAGCCTTTGCCAGACCAATACTTGAATTCAGCTTTGCTGTCTGGAATCCACACTGTATATCAGACATAAATACAACTGAGTGAGTCCAGAAGTATTTTACCAGAAAAGTGCTACATTCCTCTGTTCGCAACAGAATACCCTACAGCACCAGACTTGAGATTCTAGGCTTAGACAACCTTGAACTATGCCGGCTAAGACTGGACTTAAGCATAGTACATAAAATCATATGTTACAATATCTTACCAGTTAATGAATATTTCAGCATTAACCACAACAACACAAGAACACACAACAGATATAAATTTAATGTTAACCACTCCAAACCTGATTACAGGAAGTATGATTTCAGCAACAGAGTGGTCAATGTCTGGAACTCACTACCTGATTCTGTTGTCACCTGCTCAAACCCCCACTCCTTTACCCTCAAACTAATTTCTATTGATCTCACCCCATTCCTAAGAGGTCTGTAAGGGGCGTGCATAAGTGCACAATCAAGTCTACTGTCCCTGTCTTATTGTCCCCAATCATTAGTTCCTATTTCTTATATTTAAACTTATGTTTATTCTTATTTCTATTGTATTGTAAGATTTAGACAAAATAAAATGAAATAAGTAAATAAATAAATATAAATAAAATTTAGGAAGCAGCCTTTAGAACTGACAATTCTGGAGTTCACATTCTAGGCCAGTCTTGATCAGTAATTTTGAGTAATAAAACAACTCTACAACCTGAATTCTTGATACAGTGTAATATTAAAAAATAGCAGCCTTTACAATGTTTGTAATTGCAGTTGTTGCGAAGATGAAGCTAAATCCTAAACATTTGGGGGGAAAGGTGGTGTTCAAATGAATTGTAGTCCTTCAAAAGGTATTTAATATGACAACTGTTAATGGGATTTATAACTATCTTAATAGAATGGACTATATTTAACTAAAGGTTGAATTCTGGAGTCCTTGATACTCTGAGTGTGATTGTTTGCTTTACATAACATACAAAAGAGACAATAACAACAAAAACTAAGAACAAAAAGACTAGAATAACCCCCACCGACCAGCAACAATAAACAAATAAATTCAGATAAAACCCAGGCAATTAAGCAAAACAAAAAGCAATACCCTAATCAAGGAACTACAGCTACTGCACCAACACTGGCTGGACAAGCTACTGTATATAAACAGGGAGCAAAGTCCACCTTTCCTTGTACTGATATTATCTAGTTGGATGATCAAACATCTGCAAGCAAATAACCAAGCTCAGAGAACACCAAGGACTCCACAGAATTATTTCATCTAAAATTTAAAGCCAATGGTCCAGGTGCTGGTAAATTCAGAACTAGATTAGAAAAATGCCCTTAGATCAAATGCTTCTGAGGCAGACAATATGCACCTAGAAGGAAGCAGCCTATCAGCCAGAGATTATGCAAGTTTTAAAGGGGCTGCAATGACTGCCACTTTTCTACAAAGCCTAGCTAGTAGGGCCAGTACTCACAAAGAAAGTTCCAGAAAGCTTAGGATTTTGATGATTGATGCATTACCAAATTGATGCTAGTTTACCTTCTTAATAGATGCTTCTCCTATCAGCCCAGATGCTTGTTTACCTTCTTAATAGATGTTTTGAAGAATTTGCTATGTGACAATCCATGAGGAGTCATTCCAGACAGACAGACACAGCTGGGCAATTTCCTCCCTTTTCAATATTTGAGAGACCCAAGGCTTTATATATTTTCAGTTCTAGTTGACAATTTATTGACTCACCTAAGAATTTAAGTGTATTGATGCTGTTAGGTCTCCTCTGGTTGTCCTTGTTGCCCTTGTTTAAATATTTTAATAAGCTGTTATAATTGCATTAAATGAATGTTGTTTTATAGTTTTAGATTTTTAAGTGTATTTTACATACTGCTTTAGCATAAGTTATAATAAAAATAGGAGAATCACTTTCAAATAATTTGAATTGCTAGACAATGATACAGTTTCATGAGATTGATAATACAAAGTAGGGGAAAAGGTTTGATTTTTCATCTAAAGCATATTTTTGCTCATGTTGCAAGTAGCAGAGTCAAGTTAAACTATCCTCTATAGATTTCCCAAAACTGTTTGAGTGAAAAGTCTTTTTAGCTAATTGGGACACAAATACATTTTCTAGAAGAGAATTGTTTAATAAAGTCAAGCCAAGCAATTACCAAAGTGTTTGCTTAAAGTAATGATGACAGCTGACAACTAAGTGGCAAATCAATTGCTTGTATACAGTAGCAAGGTTATTGTCATGGATCAGGAGGACTGTTTCCACCACTGTTTTTTACTAGCAGTTCTTTTATAATGTCATTACTTTCAGGATCATTTTGTTGCAGTCTTGGTAGCTTAACCCATTGTGAAAATTCAGCATGTAAATACTGCAGCAACTGGTTGGAACTTAAGAGGCAGTGTGTGATTTTTAATTTGCCACTGGGAAGAAAAAATATCACCAGGTTTGTTCCAGCTGATGTGCTACATATGGTCAAATTCCTCATATAAACCAAGATATCAACAACTACAACAAGCAGCTTGGTCAATAAAGTTACAGTGGTGATGAGTCCATTGCTGGAAAACCTGAAAAATCAGGTTAAGGACAGATCATCCTGGGAAAAATCTATGTCGCCAGATACTCCTTATACAGGCCTTTGACAATGCTAGACTTAGAAAGATGGAAGAATGTTCAACTATCTATGATAGGGAGAATAGCCACCGTGAAAATGAATATACTGCCAAAATTGCTTTTCCTATTTCAAACAATACCGATAAGATTAGAGAATAAAGTTTTTGATGATTTAAACAGAACAATTCTGAAATACACATGGCAAAGTAAAAAAAAGCCAGAATAAAGTTTAAAATGTGACTTCTGGGTTGAGCCCTCCTCGTTGACGTGCTATAGATCGCGATCATCCGTGGCTAGGGCCCATGCTCTTTCGCTGGAGAGCCCTGATCATTGCGATTAGGGGCTGAAGCTGCCTCGTGGGGTCGGTGGAGTAAGGGGAAGCTGCCAGCCAGATTGAGGGGAGCCGCATCTCCCCCTCTGGGCTTGGCTTCCCCCCCAAAGACGACTGAAGTGGTGGTCCAAAATGGCCACCCCAAAGAGGAGGACTCAGCTTGACTAAGATTTGTGCAGGAGTGAAGAAAGAAGTGGATAGCATATGAGCTGGGACAGTTGGGTGAAACAGCCAAATAAAAGGTACCCCGGGATTAATTAACAATGAACTTTAAAAAAAGAAAAGAAAAGAAAGCGGCAGAATTACAAATGGAAGGAAAAAAATAAGAAAAATAATTTTGACAGCTAAACGGGGCTTCGAACTGGGAAAGGAAGAAGCTGGAACAAGCTACTTAACTAAATTGGATTAAAATAATTTGACAACAAACAGGCATAAATTAAAGCTGGACTTAAGATTGTCAAAAAAAATAAAATAAGGGGGGACAAATATACAAACTAAAGATTTGATTGTATTGGAATATTGAGGCTCGAAAAGCCCTGAATAAAAAAACAGGGGGGAAAGGTGAAGACTTTGTATAATGGAAGTGCCATCCTGTGGACAAAAATTTAAATTTAAAGAAGAGGGAAAATATCCTGTTTCTTTGTGAGTTGATTCAATGTTAAAGAAATACTGAAACAATAAAGTAAGAATCTCAGAAAGTGAAAGTTGAACTAGAATAAAAGAAGAAGTAAGGAAAGATTGATTGCAGGACTAATTGGTGATTTTGGTATAGGCTCTGGGCTGGAATAATTGTGAATCTAGAAAACCTGAAGAAGAAAGAAGGAAAATAAACATTTTTTCTGGATTTCAACAATTACAAGGTATAAGAATGTGCAATGATGATATCTCTTCGGGAACTAAAAATGCAACTTAAAAATATGAAAGAATTACTACAGGAAAGAGGTGAATCACTTTGCTCTGTCTTAGAAGCTATGGAAATGGCGACTGAAGAAGAAGAAGAAAACACTTCAGAAAAGGAGGAGTTAGTTCAAGGAGAAGCCATCTTAGAGACAATTAACACAAAGAACACCACAAAGAAGTGGGAAAAGAAGGGAGGTTAAAAATTTGAGATCTAAGAAGGTCATTAAAAAGGGGAATACCTGTGAAATTAGGAAAGATACAAAGGCACAGCAGAAAAGGGGAAAAGAAGATATAAAGAGAGAGAGGAATACAAACTGGAAGGAGAAAAGATTCAGGAAAATGAAGGGGAAGAAAGGCAATAAGAAACAGGACCAGGAAATAAAGAAATATGGGAATTATAAAATGATGAAATGAAACTGCTTTCATAGAGATAATGGTTAATAAATTAAAAAAGGGTATTCCACATGGAGATGAGGGGTAATAAGAATATATTTGCAATCATAAAATACTTAGAAAATAGGGTAATATAGACTATTAAAGGAGGGATAGACACTGATATTTCTTATTAGATGAATGTATATTTGTATCCTTATCCTTAAAAGAAATGTTAATGTCTATTAAATAAATTGAATTAATTGAAATGAATTGTGAAGATGTTTAAAAATGAGATTAATATCAGTGACCAGGATTAGTTATTTTTTATTCTTATCTTTGTTTTGAAATCATAAATAAATTTTATAATTAAAGGGAGAAAATACATTGTGGAATCCGATTGAAAAGATATATATTGTTATGTAGTTTTCTTTTTTTTTCTTTAGGGAATGACTATTATTATTTTAACCACTGAGGTGACACACTCAAATTAGTAAAAGGGGGGTAAAGTTATGGTTTTTGTTCTCTTTTTTAAAAAAAACAAGTTTTATTGATTTTACAAACAAACAAACAAAACAAAACATCATTAAACATTAAAAACATAAAACCTCTTTCCATTGTAGATCTTTACAAGGCAGGTAACATATTGCTTTATATCACGTACTTATAATTTATCCCATTTCCATATAAACACGTAAATTCCCTTTACCAAATTCCACATTGTTTCTCTTTAATCATTATTCAATCATATTTCCTTTCTAATTTATCTGCTATTCAGTCATCACATTTATATTTTCCTCTGGCTTGTTTATAATTATTCTCATCTAGTCTTCCTCCGAGATTTTATTATTTAATTCTTAATTAAACACACACATAAGACATAAACACAAAAGCATAAAACTTTCTTCTAGAAAGTAACTTGGCCCCAGATTACCTCTTTTTGTATGGACTTCAATTGAATTCATGCTCTTCTTATATACCATTACCCATCTTATTTACCATTCTATATCTATTATATAACTTCTCTCCACTTTTGCCTCATCTTAATTCTGTTTTATATATTTAATCTTGCTTTAAAGAAAAATATTTTTATATCTTTTGTCCATTTCTCCATTTACATCTGTCTCATTTCCAATTTAAAAAAGAATAGTTTCCCCTGGAATCACTAATCGGAGTATGATGCCTTTCTATCATTCCCCTAAATTAAAATTTAAAATAACACCTAAATCCCAATCAGATTCTGCTTAGTACATTCTACTATTTCAGAAACCAATACTACAATAATAAATCCATAACAATCAACACATTAATTCATTAAACTCTATATTTAAACTAATATTTTAAACATTCCCTTTAGTATTTTATTAAAACTTATTATCATTCATTATTAAACCTTTTAAAGTTATACCTTGATATTTTAGTCTTTTATTAGATCTTAAAAAGTTCTGATTATCTACTTATAATACAAATACCACTATTACAATACTCATGTGTACTTTGCAGAATCCCCCTTTTAAAAAAAAAAAAAAAATTCCCATATATTACCCATTATCCCTAAAAAAAATTTCCTTTTCTCCATCTTGTCTTATACCTTTGTAACTTTTTTCCCCCTTTTCCCTTTCCTTCTTAGCTCGCCTAAACTTTTTACCCCCTCCTCTCAAAACCTCTGCCTTCTTGATTTCCCCTTTCTGTTGCATTCCTCTTTCCTTTTGCTTTCTAGCATTCTGTTGTTTTTGCATCTTCTTTTTCTCTTTCATAAACATTTTTTTTATTTCTTAAGTCCTTCCTTTTCGCTCCTCTCTTTCTCCTTTCTTTCTTAGTCACACCGTTTAGTTCATTAAAAATGGCTTCTTCTTCCTCGGCTTCTTCCAGCTGTTGTTTAATTTGCTGACACATGACAAGCGCCATATCTAGAAAACAAAGGGCTTCTCCCATAACATCTTTGCCTTCTTTCTTTATTTTTAAATATTGTTTTTTAAGTTCATCAAGAGATAGAGCCATTTTGAACTGTTTCTTCTTCTCTTTCTGTATCCTCTTCTTATTATTAAGCCAATCAATTATTTCCAAACTTAAAACAGTTCCCAAAAGTCCCAAAATCCCACAGTCATCAAACAGTCCAGGCAGAGTACAAGCTTCTTCTTTTTACAGTTTCTCTTCTAGGGGTGAAGTCAAATTAGGGAAAGAAGAAATGTCCAATCTGTGCTTTAAATCTTTCTTAGAATTAATTTCTATTCTCTTTATCTTCAAGGCATCTCCTCCAGCAAAGTCTTAGAGTAAAGATTTGTTTTCCCAAGCCTCTCCCTTCCCACTTATAACAAAGGAGTTTAGGTTTTACCTTCTATCAAAAGGCTGGTTTCCCTTGACCATTTGTTAATTCCATAAGGAGGAGAGTAACTTCCCTTTTCGTCACTTTTCTTCGCAGCTGAAAACATCAATCGGGAACATTATAGCTTCCAAGCCAATACTTTCCCAGGTGTTAAATATGTCCTTAAGGTCCCAGTTCGACCAAGAAAAAACTTTCGTTTTAAAACTCCTTCTTCCTCCTGCGCATTCTTTATCCAGTTGCCGGCTTCTTTATGGCAGCCATAAAAGACCGCCGCTCCACCGTCTTGAGAGAAGGGGGTTATTGCCAGCTGGGGGGGGGTTGCGATGCCCCTCACCCCCATCCGGATCCCCCCTTTCTTCAGCTGCCCCAACAGGGCAGCCTTAGCCTCCAAATCCGTCAGGATCGGAGGCACCAAGGCGGCTAGCACAGCAGGGATCGCAGAGAAGGCGAATCCCTGCTGTCACCGAAGCCGACAAACCGGTTTTTTTTTCTCTTGTGTAAAAGCTTGTATTAATCTAGAACTATGGAAAGAATATGCGATGAAATGGCAAATCCGACAGATAAAAGAACTATTTAAATGAGAAGAGTATTAAAAAAATTAAGATAGATTATTAAGAGGAAGGAAAGACATTGATAATTTTTTTTATTATTATTGGATTATTATTATTTATTAGGCAAACACATATTGTTATTTTTATTCTTAAAAGAAATATTAATGATTAAGAACTATATTTGAAATAATTGAAATGAAACTAGAGGATGTTTAGATTGAGATTAATATTAGAGATCAGGACTAATTTGTTTGCTCTTCTTTTCTGTAAAAGTTGGAATGGAAGAGGTAATAATAGAATTAAGTTAAAATTGGATAAGAGAGGAATTTGAATGTAAAAAATGAATATATAACTATTGTCATATTTGCATGTAAAAGTGATGACCTGGAAATATGTTGTTCACTTAAAAGAGCTTTTTAGTATTTGCAATGTGAAAAATTGAATAAAACTTGTTTTTTTTTTAAAAAAAAAGTTTAAAATGTTGCAGGAAGCAAAAAGTAATCGGGGTTTTGGACTCCCAGACTGGGAACTTTACTATCAGGTATCAGCTTTGGCATGGATAAAAGAATGGGTAACTTTGAAACATAGAAGGTTACTATTATTAGAGGGACATGATGTTCAGTTGGGCTGGCATGCTTTCCTACGATACAGCAAGAGTATGGTACACAGATACTTTCAAGGTCACTATGTGACCTTGGTCACTATCAAGGTCACTATCAAGGTGCACTACTTAACGTATGGGGAAAAATTAAAACACAACCTTATATGCAAATTCCAGTCTGGCTCTCCACCATGGAAGCATTAATATACCCAAATCTTATCAACTTTGAAAAAAAATGTATTCTATAAAGATATTTTGAATAAGGATGGTGACTTGAAAACTAGACAACAATTTCAGAGTCAAGGGGTGGATTTAGATTGGTGGCCATACCTCCAGATACAAAAAAGATATGAGAAGGATGTTAAAACATGGGTCTAAATAAAGAACTAACAGCATTAGATAAGATACTGATTTAAAAAGCATATAATTATCTATTGATGTACAAAATGAAGGAGGAGCAAGTCAAAGAAACAATGATTGGGCAAAAAATTTTGGTTATAATATGGAATTAGAGAGGTGGCAAAAATTATGGGATAGGAACTATAAATTGATAATGGCTTCAGCATATAAAGAAAATTTATATAAAATGTTTTATAGGTGGCATCTACCACCAGCAAGATTGGCAAAAATGTTTAGTAACTTGTGTGCAAAATGCTGGAAATGTAATCATAACCAAAGGACTTACTACCACATGTGGTGGACTTGCACCAAAGCAAAAACAACACTGGGAGAAAATAGAGAACTGGCTGGAAAAAATAAACAGAAGCTAGATTGGAAACCAGAAGTATATTTGCTGGGCATAATCCCAAAGGGTTATGATAAAGAACCTGCATATTTAATCTTACATATACTGACAGCAGCAAGGGTTAGCTATACAAAATTCTGGAAAAATGAGAACACCCCGCCAGACGAGGAGGTAATTTTAGAATGTACTGAGATGGACAAATTAACCTTAAAAATTAAAGAAAAAGAAGACTCAGAATACTACTTGATATGGAATAAATTCTATGACTGGTTAAAGACAAGGGGTAGAAATTAGAGAAAGAAAACAATGAATGTTTTTATTAAAAACAGAGATGGTATATAACTATTTCATTAGAAAATGGGACCATATTTTTATAGTACTAGCTATGGTTCTTATTCTTTGTAAACAACAGACTCGGACAAAACGCTGTATTCAAAAATGTTTATGTATTAAAATTTAAAAATTAATTTTAAAAAGACAATGCTACGGTAATTGTTCAGATTCCTGATGCAAAGTAGATTGTACTTCTATTCCAAAAGTTAATGATTTATCAACATTAAAAAAAAATCATGTTTTTTACATTTTCATAGTACTGTCTCAAAGAAAGCTCTTAGGGACTATGAATAAATAGTTTCTTATTTTCTATAATTTCTTAAAACAATGTTGTACAGGATCACTAAAATATTTCATCTCAGCTATATGCATTTTAATTAGCAATGTTCATCTAATTATCTTTCTCTGAAAAGAATTTGTAAAATGGTGAGTCAGACTACATATTTGCAAAACATCTCATTAATAATAGTTCGCAATAACATTCTCTTGCTAGGGTGTGAATATAATTTTTAGAAGTGCTTTGCATCTGTGTTGCTTGAAAATAGTTTGGTAGGAATTAAGCAATTACAGACTATGAGTGAAATTGAATTAGCTAATTTTTTTAATCACAAACAACTCTTTAATTTTCCATTAAAACCACAGAAGAGTTCAATTTCTCCAGTGCAGTTGGGTCTCTCTTGGCTGTCCCTGTTGCTCTGGTTTGGATCATCCACCTCACTGCTTCTCAATCATACATTTTTTCCAGCATCACTTCATTCTATTTTCCTATCATTTTCTATATGGAGTTTTCCAGTCATTCATCCAAATTTCATTTCATATCTAGCTCTCTATTCCTACTCCCATATAGCTTTTCAGTCATTTTACTTTATCTTGATAATCACCCTGGTCCAACTACTTCCCTTTTCTTTCTTTCCAGCTCCTTTGATTTCTGTCCTGGCCACACCCATTATTTTGAATTATCCACCCACTTGGTTTCATTTTTACCATGAAGGGTTTTGCCTCCGAACTTTGTTACACATAATCCTCTTCTATCTTCTGCTCCATACTCGTGTCCCAAAATATAGCAGCTTCTGTCCATCTAAGATATTTCATTGATTTTCCTGAAATTGGTTACAAACCTATGGGGACAAGGAGACACAAGGGGGAGTCTCTATCTTTCTCTGTCTAAAAAAAACAGATTGAAATTTGCTTCTTATATGGCTTAGGAGAAAAATGTTCTCCTTAGTGCCAGAGAGAGGAACTTTTCTTCTGATTCAGTTTGAGAGGAGATAAATCTCCCTTTCTCTACAAGTAGAGATCTTGATACTGTAAAATCTCCATTCCCTCCCCACTCCTGGGAGAAGGTTACTGCAAAATCCCATTCCCTCCCCACCCCACTAACCTGATTTCCAGCTCCCTTCTCCTATCCAGGGCAACAAAAGAAGACCCAGCCAATCAGCTGGGACTCGGGAGGCACAGAATAGATGGGGTGGGGCCAGTCAGAGGTGGTATTTGCCAGTTCTCCGAACTACTCAAAATTTCTGCTACAAGTTCTCCAGAACTGGTCAGAACCTACTGAATACCACCTTTGTTCCAACTCTTTTTTTTCTCCCTCCAGCCTATATTAAGGGAATATTCAATCAAAACAGCTAATTGTTTATGATATTTGTCTTATGAGGATTTATAGTATTTTTGCCAAATATGTCAACAATCTTTTTCAAAGCTTTTCATTTACAGAAAACAGAAAATGATTTTTTTTCAAAATTTAAAATCATTTTAGCATCCATCCTTCATGTTCAAATTCATTAATCTCATTCGTTCTAAACCTTTCCTTCATTGCAGGTAGCTGCTCTATTTTATTTTATTTTATTTTATTTTATTTTATTTTATTTATTTTTATTTATTTTAATTATTTATGGCTAAACTTAGTGAGATTTTTGAGAGGTATTGTTTTCACATGACTCCAATCACAACTGAAAAAAAACTGTTCCAATAGAAAATAATCTATGTAGCTCATAGTTGAAATTGGTATTCTCTGAACTCAGTTGTTTGCTTGCAGAACTTTCATTACTCAGCTAGGTAGTACCATCAGTTCTGGAAAGCATGAGGTTTGCAATACAATAGCTTGCTCTGTCAGTGCCAGTGAATAGTATTTTTCTCCTTGGTAATTCTTTGATTATTGTTTTCTGTTTGATTGTTTGTCTGCTTATCTAGGTGCATTCTAGTCTTTCTGTTTCTTTCTGACTTTTTTGTGTCCTTTGAATGGTGTGTAAATATGGCTTATTTCTATGAGTCTGTTGATGGCTGGTTCGTCTGAATTCCAAACTTCCAGGAATTCCCTAATTTTTGTATTTGGCTTGGTATAGGATGTTCAAAGTTTCCCAGTTGAAATTGTGGTCAAATGTGTTCTTGTCTTGTGAGATTAAAGAGTTGTATTCTGGTGGCTTTCTGCCTGTTTGTCCTGCATAGTGACTATTATAGTTCTGTATACCAGATGACTCCTTTTTTTCCTTTTTGAGCTACTGGCTGTTTTGATTTACTTTTATTTATTTTAGATGTTTTAGGGAGATATAGTTTATTTGTGAGCTATGATTGTAATAGCTTGTTGGTCATTTTTGGAGGGTTTTTTGCTGTTTTTTTGTTTGTTATTGCAGCTTATGTTGGTTGTGCTGTAGTGGACTGAGTTGTTAGTTACTTGTTGATAGAGTTGCATCCCATTTTGTTGGAAGATGGTGATCGGTTTCCTTTTTCTGTTGTTCTGGCTTGCCAAAGTGCACTTGTGCTCGTCTGAATTTTTACACAACTTCTCTCTCATCCTCCAGTAATTCTTTGGTTTTCTGTATATAGCAGTTTGGCATTTGTTTTCTGGGAGGATGGTGATGGACTGATTTTCCTTTAGGGTTCTGAGGGCTGTTCTGTTCTCTGCTTTGAGTTGGTTCTGTGTTCTTCTGCTCTATGGTACAATTGTTTCCCTCGTGTTTTCTTGGGTCTCTGTGGCAAGTCCTATAGTTTTAAATGTTGCTTCCAAGACTGCAAAGAATTCTAACTGATTAACATTGTTTCTCTTATAGTTCAGATCTGTTTGGAGGATACTGTGTTCTGAGCAGAGGTGGTACTCAGCAAGTTCTGACCAGTTCTGGAGAACCAGTAGCGGAACTTTTGAATAGTTTGAAGAATTGGCAAATACCACCTCGGACTGGAGATTTTACAGTATCCTTCCTTTGCCACACCCACCAAGCCACGCCCACAGAACCAGTAGTAAAAAAATTTGAATCCCACCTGAGGGGATAGTGGGCAGCTGGACATGAAGAGAAAATATTGAACAAGTGGCAGATACAAACAACTAGTTTTGTATTGTCAAATAAAGATTAATCTTAAAATTTTATCAATCCTTAAGAAATAAGATAGATTGGCAGAATCAAATTTCAAACTATATTATCAAGCCAACTGTCTAACTTTAATAACCATCTAGATTATCAATCAATCAAACAAATTTTTATTAAAAGCGTGGGCTTTTGTGGGCCTGTGTCCCATTTCACCATGTGCACAGAAAGGCTAAACTAATGTAGGATTTAAGAGGGGATGAAAGGAAGAAATGGGAAAACAGGGCGGTTATGCAGGTGGAGTATATATATGAGGCACACTACAAGTACTTTCATATTGTTTCCATCCCATTAGAAAAATGATGCAAGCACTATTTGCACCTACATAGGTTAGCCACTCCATGCATCTGATTAAATGAGCTGTAAATCATGAAAGTTTATGCCTTTCAGTGCAGAATGTTAATCTGCAAAGGTGTTGTAGACTTATTCTGATTTTTGGGCATCATACATGAAGATAGTTCTTTGTGTTAATCATGTATAATGCCCTCTATAGAAAAAGGGCAAATTAAATTGTGGGAATTTTCAGTCAATGTCAAAAATACCCTCATATGATGATTAGTTCTTTTTTTTTTCTAAAGAGCTTTTTATTTTTATTTTTTACACATCTCTTCATGTGAGAAACGTGGTTCCAGATTACAACATTTATACATAATCATAATTATATTTCCACCTATCTTGCTTAACATTACCTCAAGTCATTATCCATTCCACTTACCTTTAAATAAATTTCCATTTCATATTTCAATTCATTGGTTCAATATTTATATCATTTCATCCACACATATGTTTTCAATTCTTTATCCCCTATTATTCCATTTTCAGCTTACCATTACTATTTTATTTTGCATTAAACATCATTATCATCTTTAGCTTTCTCTAGACCGGTATATAATAAACAATTTAAAAAGAGTAAAAGTAAAACAAAACTAATATATTTAGGATCCACATGGTATATCCCCCCGACCTATCTAATTTATTAATTTTTCATTCCCCTACTTTTAATCATAATAAAGTACTCTCATTATACATTTCCACTGCCTATCCAATAGATACTTCACCTACAATGGACAAAAATACAAACAAATAGAAGGATCACCCATGGGATCACCCCTCTCACCTGTCATCACAAACCTCTACATGGAACACTTTGAAAAACAAGCTCTAGAAAAATATGATCACAAACCCAAACTCTGGCTCAGATACGTAGATGACACCTTCATAATCTGGCCACACGGGAAAGAAAAACTGAACAACTTCCTCACACACCTCAACAGCCTACACCCCAAAATACAATTCACCATGGAAACAGAAGCTAACAATCAACTTCCTTCCTAGATGTCTTAGTATACAAAAAATCCAATGGCTCCCTAGGACACACCATCTACCAGAAGAAAGCACATACAAACCACTATCTACATGCATTCTCACACCACCACCCAGCACAGATCAATTCCGCAGCCGAGAAACTCATCTCCAGAACAAAATACTTAGCCGACGAACAACACCTAAAAACTGAACTACACACTCTCACTAATGTACTAACAGCCAATGGATTCCAAAGAAAGAAGATTACCCACCTAATCCAAAAAGAAACCCCAACCAAAATCCAAGACAGAGAACAAGAGAACGGCAAAGCCCTCCTCCCATATATAAAAGGCACTACAGACAAAATCAGCAAGATCCTCCAAAAACACAACATTAAAACAGCATTCTGCACAAACAGAAAAATATCCACCATCCTAAGAAACCTCAAAGACAAAATTGAGTTAGAAAACCAAGGAGTATACGAAATCCCTTGCACCGCCTGTCCCATCACATACATTGGACAAACTAACAGAAGAATAAGTGCACGCATTGAAGAACACAAGAACTCAATCAAAAAAGAAGAACCGACCTCTTCCCTGGTCCAACACCTCAAAGCCACAGGACATGAGATTGACTTTAAAAATACCAGAACTATCGCCAAAACCAAACACTTCAACAACAGAATAATCAGAGAAGCCATAGAGATAGAAAAACGCCCACACAGCATGAATAAACGAGATGACACCTCCCGCCTACCAGCCATTTGGAAACCCACCCTCATGAACAGACAAGTACCTAACATGAAGAATGACACCAGACCCAGACCCACGAGGGCCACACAAGATGCTACCACCACACTTCCACATAGAAAGCAGACTCACACCCACACAGAAGATGAGACATGACCACGGACCAGAAGCTGCACCGCAGCTGCATCACTGCCTGCTTCCAACCCCTCCGACCCATACATGAAGCAAACTGACGCCCACCATGAAGATGCAGCACGACCATGAACGCGAAGCCAAATAGCAGGATCACAGCTCACCAGCTCAAATCCCCCAGCAACTAAGACTAACCTGAGCACAACTAAGCCCCCACCTGAACAGAACACACCCCCAGCCAATCAGAACACAGCCAACCCCCCAGCCAATCAGAACACAGCCAAACCCCAGCCAATGAGAACACACCCCACCCAATCAGAACACAGCCAAGCCCCCACCCAATCAAGTCACACCCCCACCAGCAGTTAAAAGGAAGAAGCAGCTGCAAGCTCACATTACTCTGAGAAGCACAAAGCTGAAGACATAAGCCTGAAGATGATGAATGAGACTTCATCAAAACGTTGCCTAGATACTTCCAATTTTACACGGGAGAATATATATAAAATATCTTAGGGTATTTCCCAGTAAGTTTTAAACTTTGAAATTCCCCAGTCTATATTTCTAGTAAAAAGAAAGGAAAAATACCAATATACATTCCCATGTGGTATTCCCCTTATACTATCCCTAACCCTTATCTCTAAATCTCTTGACCTTATCATTTCTTTTAATTTTAGCCAGCTTTTCCTTTTGTGGGGTTTCTCAGTCTGTCTTCTTTTTTCCTTCTAATATTATTTTTATTTCCCTCTGCCTATCAGCCATGTTTTCCCCCGCCCTTCTCTGTTCTCTTTTTTTGGGTTTCTTCTTGTAGAGTTCCTTCTTCTTCTGCTTAGTCTTGGGAGTGTTTTCTCTTTTATTTGTTGTCTCTGCCATCAATATCTCAGTTTTAGGTCCTTTTATGTCTTTTGGAAATGGCTCTTGTTCTCCATATTCATCTGGGCTTCTCCTTTAACTCCTCCTCTCTGGGTTTCTTTGTTCTTCTACGAACTGCATTGCCATTACTTTGCCTACAAATATATCCAATAGTCTCATTCTTTCTTTTAACATTCCTTTTACATTTCTCTTTGCAGTTCCGACTTCAATCCTTTGCTTATTTCTTCCATTTTTTTAATCTGTTGAGTTATTCTTTATTTTATTAAAAGTCAATTTTTTCTGCTATGGTCCTTGCCATTTATCAATTTCACTTTCTTCTGTTTTCTTGTCACAATCAACACCAAACAATCCCAAAATATTACATTCATTTATACTTTGCTGCAATCCCTGCTTTTTTAAAGACTTCCAGAGTTATTGTTATACTAGTAGTCTTTTATTTCATTTCTTTTCTCTTTCACACATTTATACGACCAGTAATTTTCCATAAAAATATAGAAGAGAAAATATCTTTAACCATTAGATGGTGCTCTATATCGCTTCCACTTTTCAAAGTCCCTTTTTATTCTCTTTTCCGTTGTATTAACATTAAATTTTATCCACTCCAGGTAAGTCCAGCATTTTATCCAATGCCTAATTAGTGCCAATTCTGTATATTATTCCGAATTTAATCTCCGCTTTCATATAGTTCTTTTATTTCTGGTTTTTTATTTATCTTGTATTTTCCTCTTATTTCCCATTCGCCACTATCACACTTCCAAATGAGGGCTCTTTCTTTCTGCTTTTCGGGGTTGTCAAAAAACATTCAAAGTTCTTTTGTCTGATCACATGCCGCTCACCATTTCACCGCTCCAGCACACACTTAAGTTCTGGCAGCTTCTCGTCTTCAGGAGAGTCATTAAAGTGCCGCTTCTCCCTATCTTCCAGGGGAAGACCAAGCCAGGCAGGGGAGATGTGGCTCCCCTCGACCCAGCTGGTGGTCTCCCCCTCTTCTCCCACCCCTTCAAGGTGGGTCAGATGAATCCGGTCCCTTGAGGACCCCTCCAACAGGGGAAGCATGGATCAAAGCTGCACACAATCACGGTTTCTGGCCCATCTTCGATGGAAGCACCACCAGAATTCCATACGAAGAATAGTTCTGATACAAAAATTAATTCCACTTGGAAGCTATTTATGTGATACCCCAACTTTAGATTTCTCAAAACTTTAATATATTCTTGTTTGAGGCTTTAAATAAGGAGAACATTCTTTATTCTGACTGATGGTTCAGATTATACTGGCTATCCTTTGAGTGGCAATTCGACTTTAACCATGTTCTGAATTTTCAAATTGATATAAGATAACTTCAAACTGCAGCATTAATCTAACTTACTTTTATGTCATTTTTATTTAATTTTATATTGCTTATAAATCTTGTTTTCTATTCTTTTTTTATTCTATTTTCCTTTTCTTCTTGATTCTCTTTTTTAAAAAATATCTACTGTAACAGGTATTGAGGGGAGAGAGTGAGTGAGAGAGAGAGATGATAAATGATAGATGATAGATTAGATGATAGATGATATATTAGATGATAGATAGATATAGATAGATAAAGATAGATAGATAGATAGATAGATAGATAGATAGATAGATAGATAGATAGATAGATACATACATACATACATACATACATACATACATACATACATACATACATCAATAGATAGATGGATGATAGACAGACAGATGATAGAGGAATGATTGCTTCAGGTAATCATTTTCCTTTCCTGGTAATCTCACAAGATGTGGAGTAATACATCTCTTTTTGATTTCCCCTTGCTTATATACCAGTAGTAATCATCAAAAGATTACCATAGAAAAAATAATGAATAATTTATTCTTACTCTTTCTATAGTAATCTTTCAAAGATTATTCTTACTAGAGAATTGGTTAAAAACTGTGTTTTCCCATGCTACACTCTTCCTGCAGCTACTTAGAATTGTACGGTATTTGTCATTTGTCAGTTGCCCTTGGAACATTCAGTGAGATAGCCAATACTTCTCTCAAATGATCCTAGGAACATTTCATTGTCAAACTCGTGGTCCCTCCTTTTCTTTCACATAGGGACAAATAATTTTGTCAAGAACGATACCAACTTTGACTTGAAAGTTTTATGAAGAAATCTGAAAAATTTGGGGCTTAGGCAATGTTTTCATCTATTCACAGAACAGGGCTAGAAAGGGAAAGAAATACCCTGCAGGTGACTGAGAAAGACTATGAGAACGAAGTCAATACATTTCTGGGACTGGTTCCTTGCCTGTGTTGCCTGAATGATGGACTTATGACATCTTGCAAGGTCTTCTGCAAGTGTTTTGCTGAAACATAGCACCTTTAGTTGGAAGGCTGCAATAGTATCCTGAGGCAGATTGAAGTTCAAATCCCAAAGTGAAGAAATTTGGATAAATATTTGCGCTCTACAGAATATGCAAGAGAGTAACTGTAATAGAGAGTAACAGAGCCAGTTTTGCCTATGGCTGAGGCATCAGGCTAGAAACCAGGAGACTGTGCATTCTAGTCCTGTTTTAGCCATGAAACATGGCTTTGTGACTTTGGATCACTCTCTCTCCTCTCTCTCTCTCTCTCTCCCTCCCTCCCTCCCTCCCCCTCTGAGCCCAACTCACCTCACGGAGTTCTTGTTTTGGGGAAAATAGGAGGAAGGATTGTGTATGCTTGCCATCTTGAATTGCTTATAAAGTAATAAAGATAGAATGAAAATCAAATAAATAATAAAATAAAACTGTATGTTTTTATTAAGGTCATGGTTTTCATTGTCTCAATACTAATGTTCAGAATATGGGAAATAAGTACAATGAACTTGATTGCCTAGAATAGGAAAGCAAATATTACATTGTAATTGCAACTGAGGAATATAGTATTTGGAGGATACAGCTGGTCAAAAGGAACAAAAACAGAAGAAAGTGAGGGGTTAAAATGTAGGATAACAATATTAAGGTCTGCAGAGTTACATTGTTAAAAATGTTCATGACATCTCTTAAGAGACAAAGTCTGCCAAGTTTAATTCTTCCTGACATTTCCTAACTTGTCTTGCTAGCAATTTCTCTGGAAATGAGTGAAGGCACAGTGGAATCCTTGACTTAAGCCTAATAATAGTAGACATATTGAGAGTAATGGGAACTTGGGGGGATGAGGGGGGAGAGGAGTGGGAAGTGCTAGAATTCTTGATATTATGGGGTAGGAGCTGAGAATAGTCAAACCCATGTCTTAGACCAACAGAAATTTCAATAAACTCAGACCAATGATGAATAAAATTTCATGTGTGTGTGTTTCCCTTCCCCTCGGTAGTGTGTGTTTTATTTCCAGATAGAAATAAAGACTGAATAGAATTTCAGAGTATGAAAAGTAAATGTAGGACATTGCTTTCACCATTTAACATTTGTGAATTTCTACTTTAGCTACTTGATAAGAGGAGGCAGAAAGAAATCTTAGTGTGTGAAAAATGGAGATTAAAGCTATTACTATAGCCATCACAATGAAATAAAGGAGTGGAAAGCAATTGTACAGTATTACATGTACAGTATGAATATATGGTTTTCCCTGCATACATGCTTACATGTATCTAGACTTACGCTGTAATTTCACATTCATTGCCTGTGATTGAATAAGATTCTCTAAGGCAAAAAAGGCAAACCTTTGTCAGATCCCTAAAGGACCCCCATAGCAAAATTGCAGTTACAAAAGTGAATCTCAGTCTACTTCTTTATTTCCACCTTGGATTGATATGGAAAGAATGTCCCATCTTCTTTTACTTTACCCAACAGAGAAAAACATAAATTAGAATTTATTTCTCTTTGAGCAGCACTTTTCTGTACTCGAAGGAACACAATGGGACACAAGCAGTGAAGTCATCGCTGGAGAGCTCAAAGTCAAAATTTTCGTCTTGGTTTCTCCCCACTCTATGGGCATTCTTTTAAAACAAAATAAACATATTAAGCCTTACAGAGGCTAAACTCAACACCTTTCTCTCCAGAAGAGCCCAAAGGAAGCCACAAGGTCACAAGGTTTAGTATTATCCCTGGTAATCTAGATGCTCAGTGCTTGGAGAGATCAGGAGCAGCTCTTGTTTCCTTGACCAAAAGAATACTGAGCTGATTTCTCAGGATTGTCTATTTTGGTTGCTAAGAAACATAAATGTATTGGTCTGATCTGCACAATTCTCCATAACAAAGTAGATGGTTTAGGAAGTGATACAATGGATGATAGTATATCAGCTACAGGAACGCAATCATATTTTGAATTGTTTATCTGGGGGGCACACAATTAGAATAGGAACAATCTCCCCAAACCATGAGGAGATTTTTGGCAATTGAAGAAACCTTGCCAACTTCACCAGTTTCCCACCTCTGAACTAGAGTATAGATCAGTGTGTCAAAAGATTTTTTGTTAAAATATACATAGAGTGTGTGTTTTTGCACCATGTTCTAAAATCCATAGTATTTTCCCTGCACATTATGTCAAGGCACAAGACCTGCGATTTTTCAGTGGAGATGGCAATTTAATGGTTTTGCAAACATGAGGACTATGAGGGGATGGATGAACAGGGCTTTGCTTATGGAGAATATGCTGCAGCATCCCCATGATCACATGATAACGATTTGGTTACATGGTGTTTGGCACAAACTCACCAAACCAGCTGTCAGATCCATGTATCTGTCATTTCTTCAATGGAAGAAGAAAAGTGGGGGGAGACTGATAAAGATATCTTTCTTGATATAACTTGAATATATTTAGTCTTATATCGCATTTGTATAACCTACACATGATACAATGGAGAGGTGAAACCCAGATAGCCGGAACCTGTTGTGGCTCCGGGCTTGGATTCAGCTCCTGTGACTGATATGAGTTCAAGTGAGGAGGTCATGGCAGAAAAATATGAGCCGGCATGGCTCAGTGATTGGACTGGTAACCAGGATGAGGAGATGGACGTGACAAAGGACGACAGACCTGATGTATTAGAATTGTCAGGACCTTTGACCTCCTCTGGTTCCTTATCTGCTCAACAGCCGGGAATGGCTGACAGGGAAGTTTTGAGAGAGTCTGTGGTGGACTGACAATCGAAATGAGACGCAGGGAAAACGTCTGAGCTGATGCCAGCCCCGAGTAGACCCAGGTACCAGCTTTTATTGAGAACAAAATGCATATACAGAGAACAAGTGACCTCAACAGGATGTTATTTCCACAGGATATATAGGATGAGAATAAACAGGATGAGAATATACATCTGCGGAAATTCCCATGGGAATGGCTCAGCTATTCCCTTGGGAATGGCTCAGCTATATACTATGACCTTTCACTGACATATCTGGTCCTCTAAGCTTCGCAGGTCCTAACAGGACAAAAACACCCATAGCAGGCGGAAATGCCCCCCCCCACCAGAGGCATCTTTTAGTCCCTAGATCTATGCAAAGCTATACAAGGACCCACAGAATAAAATATATTACCACATTCCCTCCTTTTTTATTTATTCAAAGATAGGGGGTGTTTTAGTGGCATAATACACAGTTCCTTCGCGACTTTCGCGACTTGGTCCCATACGTTGAAAAACTGAGGTACATATTTGAAATAGATTAGGAATACATTGAATACAGCAACATAACATAATAAGTATAATAACAATTGTCACAACTAATTGAAGCAATGAACGTAACCATGAGCTGTCAGGAAGCCAATCCCATAGCAAAGCCCAAGGTGACTTATCAAAGCCATCTTTTCCTGCTTCGTGTTCAGCTATGCGGTCTTCCATATCGTGAACAGTTTTTGTAATGTTAGGCTCATAATTATGTATGAAAATACAACAATGTGAATGAATTAAGGCACAAACTCCTCCTTTAGCAGCTAATATTATGTCTAAAGCATAACGATTTTGTAAAGTAATTTGGCGAATTTCAGACACTTCTTCATTTAACATCTTAATGCTCTTAACAGTATTATTAAACATAGCAACAGTGAAATTATTTAAAATATGCAGATCCCGATAATTCATAGCCACTCCCAAAGGTGGTAATGCCGCCCTGGAAAGTTGAGTTAACCACCACCCTCCCGTGGTGAGACCCGAATCCACCTCCCTCCTGTTACGAATCCGGGCCTTGGGCAGTTGGTCTAACTTATATATTACTGGGATGACATGCCCAATCGTACACACCCCAGACCAATCCTTTGGCCATTGTTGATAAGCAGTATCCCCACATAGCAGCCATAACCCATCCGGAAGAGGAAAGTATTTTAAATGCTTATGATAGATATTATTGGAGGCCTGACTTTCCCAACCCCACATTAGCCACATCCAAGTACAGAGAACATATGCCCCGTGACCAATGTCAGGCCTCTTAGTGGTTGTCCGATTTACACAACAGTCACGGGAAACTTTCAAAGCCTTGGATAACGTAGAAGATGTCCGATTTATGCAGTTGCTCTTACTAGTAATGCTTTTTACACATTTCATACATCCTCCTTCCAAAGGAATCACCTTCTTACAGGGTGTGGTATTTCCCAGCAAAATAGATTGAGTCCCTACAGGGGGGCGGTAATAACAAACCGATGCTTTGGTAGTGAAAGTTACCTTTGTTGTGAACAATGTTTGATTCCACTTTTCGGGGTCTGGACCCCAGTAAAGCCAATGTTTAAAATCATTATAATCAAAATTAGCACTGTTTTGCTCATTCAAAGGAATACCATGTAACAAAACTCCACCTTTCCCAGACCCAGGCACATGCATACAAAGCCAACAATTAGTTACATTTAAACCCTTAGCTGCCATCCGAATGTCCTTGATGTAGGAATTTTCTTTCCATAAATTATCACCAAGGTCTCTAGTTTTTGAGATAATAGCAGTTCTCCGCCTCCGTATTAGAGTCCGTGGAGGCATAAGACGAATGGAAAGAGAGTCTGTGTAGGGTAACTTAGGTAACTCCAATTGACATCTATATTGTCCATAGTCTGAAACAGAAACATTAAACAGGATCAGAGTTGTAGCACAGGTTGAAGATATAATATCCTTATCAGGTCCCGAGTAAAGAATGTCTTGACCCTTATGCCAGGACCAATATGCTGGAAAAATCAAAGGATGCCGCTGTTTGCAGATTAATTTAGTCTGATTCCCCAAAGGAACCTGCTGCATACAAGTTGGCAATCTCAGATAAGCAGTCATCTTTTCCCAGCCTTCACAGCGCCACGCCTGGATTGCCGGCATCAAGAGAATCAGGAACCACAGGTACGGAATCAGGAACCACAGAAATGCCATCCTGAGAATCAGGAACCTCCCTCACTGGCACCTGCGAAGACGCCTGTGAATGATCAGGCCGAATACATCGACCAGGAACCCAACGAATTTGACCAAGATGTTCTACTGCTGCATAACCACGTCCCCACGTAATCAGCTCAGCGGGAACCCATGCCGGATCCGGAAGGAATCGCACCAACACTCGAGGCCTCACTGCATCTGTAGAAGGAGAAGAAAAATGCCTGCTGGCCGCACTCGCAGGGGGTTACCAGACAAATTTAAAAAATTTAAAGTATACAAAGCAAGATTTAAATGATCTTGAATTGCCGGAAGCCCCAGGAGCTTCCCTCCTTTTTTATTTAATTTAGCTAACATGTTCTTGAGCGTGCCATTATAACGCTCCACAATAGCCTGTCCTGTGGAATTGTATGGAATTCCAAATTTATGTTCCACAGACCACTGTTTGCAAAACTGATCAAAGACTGTGCTCCGATAAGCTGCACCATTGTCTGTTTTTAAAGTTTGAGGCGTACCAGCAACTGAAAATGTCTTAATGCAATGATTGATGACATGTTTAACCGCTTCACCTCTTTGAGGAGTAGCCATTAGGAATCCTGAATAAGTATCCACTGTCACATGTATATACTTCCAAGGTGCAAATGATGGATACTGAGTAACATCCATTTGCCAAATCATTGAAGGTTTCAACCCCCTGGGGTTGACTCCCATAGGAATAGCCGTGCCCTGTTTTGAACAAGTTGGACATTGCTGAATTATGGCAGCAGCTTCTGCAGCAGTAAGCTTGAATTGATGTGCCAACGCTTTAGCATTTTGATGAAAATAACTATGGCTGTCCCATGGCTGGACAGTGAGAACTGAAGTTACAGCACTGTCAGCTTTGGCATTGCCTTGTGATAAAATTCCAGGTAAATTACTATGGCTACGAATATGGACAACAAAACACACATTCACACGCTGCTCCAAACATCCTTGCAACAACAAAAGCAAACGTAGAATATTAGGTGATATTCCAGGAGACAAATAAGAACCTGCTACAAAGGGTAACAAATTATATACATACAAGGAATCCACTATTAGATTAAAATCCTGATTTTGAAAATTTTGAAAAGCCAAAACTACAGCAGCAAGTTCTGCCTGCTGGGCAGACTTCTGCTCTGATGTCACTTTTGTATGCCAAATTCCAGATTTATCTTTCCAAACACAAGCACCAAAAACTTTCCCTCCATCAGTAAAGACTGTAGGGGCATCTGATATAGGCTGAGTCACAAAAAGATTTGCTAGATTAATTCTAACTGATTTATACAAAGATAACCTAGGATCAGCTGGAGGATGACAAGAAAACTTCCCTGGCCAAGAATCTACCAAAACTTGCAAAAACTCACTATTGCAAATCATTTGTTCCCAGGTAGCTAAAGAAAAAGGAACATAACATGTTACTGGTTCCATACCAGCAATAGCCTTGCAGCGCTGACGAGCACGATTAAAAATATCAGCAAGCTGTTCTGTGATGCAATTTATGGATTTCGATGGTGTATGAGACAAATGAATCCATTCCAGAATCCTTAAAGCTGTTTTTTCTTTTACCTGAACTATCAATGCAGTAGCTCTTCGTTCTGAGATTAAAATCACTGATAATGGACAATCTGGCAAACATCTATCTGTCCACCTTCGACTCAAAGCTTGCTCAATCAATGACAAAATCCCTTTCTGTTCTTTATTCAGGGTTATTATGTCAGATGCTTGCTTAGCACTAGCCAAAGCTTGAAACAAAGGACTTAATTGAAGAGTAGTTAAACCCAAATACGGTCTGATCCAATTTATATGACCCAAAAATTGTTGTAAACCTACCAAAGTTAAAGGATCAGGAAGAATAAATTCCAAATTCAGAGGTGTAATGTGACTCAAGAATAATTTATGACCTAGATAGGCAAAGGGATATTCCTTTTGCAATTTCTCAGGGCTGACTATCAGCCCTTTCTCCTTCAGTATAGCAGTTAAAAGAATGACAGCAGAATCCATTGCAGCATCAGAAATATTAGCAGCTATTAAAATATCATCCATGTAATGATAAACCTTCCAATCCGGGAATTTATTCCGGAAAGGTTGCAAAGCCCAATCTACAAACATTTGACACATGGTAGGACTATTTAACATTCCCTGTGGAAGGACAGTCCATGCATATCGCTTAGCGGGCTGCCCCTGATTTATACTCAAAATAGTAAAAGCAAACAAATCTACATCTTCAGGGTGCAGAGGAATGGAGAAGAAAGCATCTTGCAAATCTAACACTCTTATGTTCCATCCATCAGGTATTAAATTAGGATTAGGTGTCCCACACTGTAGTGGGCCCATAGGCTTTAAAATTGAATTTATCCCCCTCAGATCATGAAGAAATCTCAATTTTCCAGATTTCTTCTTGATAACAAAGACTGGAGAATTATAAGGACTAGTGGTAGGCACTATATGTCCCTTTTCCAATTGTTGTTGAACCAATTCATGTAAATGAACTAATTTCTCACTAGTCAAAGGCCATTGATCTATCCAAACTGGCTCCTGCTGGAGTAACTGTAATTTTAATAACTCCACAGGTGGGTGTTCAGTCATCATGAATGACAACTGTTGTATCAAACTGTTGCATCAAATCCCTGCCCCACAAGTTAATATGAAGGCGCAAAACAATCGGTTGGAAATGTGCAATAGCACTTCCCTGCTTTGTTTTGGCAGAAAGAATCCTCCTACTAACCCGTGCGTCTTGAAGTCCTCCGACTCCTCGAACAGACGGTGTAGGATCTGTCGGCCACTCCCTAGGCCATTCACTTTCGCTAATCACCGAAACATCTGCTCCAGTGTCCAGCAATCCAATAAACTGTCTGCCTTCAACCAAAAGAGTTAATTTTGGTTTCTGATCAGCCTTGACATTTTGCATGATGGAAAACACACTAGACTCACTAAACATATCTGTAGATCCAAATCCACCCTGGCGAGTTCTATCTGATTCCCCCAAAGACAGATATGGCAAAACTAAAAGCTGTGCAAAACAATCCCCTTTTTTCAAAGATTGAGGAACAGGTGAATGAACTTGAATTTTGATCTGACCCTCATAATCCGAATCAATAACCCCAGGAACCACAAACAATTTACGCTTATGAGCTGATGATCTAGGAAGAAGAAGACCCACAGAAGCCGGAGGCAACGGTCCATAGAAATCCGTTGACCCTAAACAAACTACATGTGGATATCCCAATTCCAAATCCTCAGCTAATGGAAGATCAATTCCTGCTGAACCTTTTGTAGCTGGTGACCATATTTGATTCCTATCTCTCTCTGGTGGCTCCAACCCTTCGGACATTACTTCACTCTTTAGAGTAGGGAGAATGCCCTGATCCCCGCTTCCTAGTTTTTTCCTTCAGAATGAAGTCTGCACTGATTTGCCCAATGGTATCCTTTCTTACATTTCGGGCACACTGATTTAGGACGAACACCCTGTCCTAATAATCTCCTTTTTTGCTGACTCTGACCCCCTCCAGGAGCCCGACATTGCGCTTTAAAATGTCCAGGCTTCCCACAATTGAAACAAGTCCCTTTTTTAGCATTTCCTGCCTGCAGAGCCAGAGCTAAAGTTTCCATGTTAAAAGTCTGACTCCCCACCTTTCTACATGCGTTTATCAAATCTGCGATCTCTCGCTCTCCGCTCGCGATAAGCGGATTCAGGATCTTTTTACAGTCTGCGTTTGCCTGTTCTACTGCTAATTTCAAAAGCAATTCATTTCGGGCAAATTGATTGTCAATTTGCCTTTCAATAGCCAATTTCAATCTGCTAATGAAATTTTCATAGGGTTCATTGTTTCCTTGTTTGATGTTAGTAAAGGTCTTCTCACCACCTTCGCCATCAGGGAGAACCCCTATGGCTTGTAAAATTAACTGTGGGAGAAGAACGAATCCCTCTTCTGGCATTCCATCTCGCTGTCGTTCCACTGTTGTAAAATCACCAGCTCCATAAAGCTGATCTGCAGTAACATTTGCTGTTCCCCTCTGAACTGCCAGCTGTCTCCATTTCTGATCTAACACCAAAAATTGAGCTGGGGTTAGAATCATATTTAACAGAGCTTTCCAGTCAGCTGGAATCATTTTATTTCCATAACTGACTGCTTCTAGCAATGCCTGAGCAAATGGCGATCTAACTCCATATTCTTTTACTGCTTGCTTAATTTCCTTTAAAACACTGAGAGGCAGAGGCTTCCATACTCTCTGTGGATTTAAAGCAGCATCTACACCAATTTCTATTGGATTAAGTTGAATCTCCACTCCAAATTCTACCAAATCATCTCCTGATAATTCCCCTCTATTTGTTGCTTCCTGAATAGCTGCAGTAACTGCATCTACTTGAACTCTTAAAGGCAAACTCTTCTCTTCTGACAAAGTATTTTCAGTGCCTGACAGTCCTCTGGATTTATCTGGAGGTGCTGTCGGTGGCAATATACGCACCGCATGGTAAGGTGGCAAACCTTCTTCAGGGGTGCTAGGAGCGGTTGTTCATGAGTAGCTAATGCATCCATAACCACCCTCCAGGTTAACAAAATTGAAGAAGGGGCACGAGGCTCCTCGTGCAAAAATTTCCCTATCTTTCTCCAGCACTCTACTTTAATACTACCTCCCTCTGGATAACACGGAATATGTTTCCAAACATACTGTAATAAGTCCTCAATTTCTTTCTTTCCTACTTCATGTCCTCTACTATGAACTCCAAACTTAAACCTATTCCCCGTGATTTCTCTCATTTCCCTAATGTGCCCTGTCTGAGCCTTCGAGAAATCTCCTCCCATACTTACGAAAAGAATCTATCTCCGTCCAGCGAAGAAGATGAGGGCCCAGTCGACGTCCGCGACGATGAGTATGGGATGCGGGAAACGTATAGCTTTCAAGCTATCACGCCAAAACGTATAGCCTTCCAAACTATCACGTCGGGGTCACCACTTGTGGTGGACTGACAATCGAAATGAGACGCAGGGAAAACGTCTGAGCTGATGCCAGCCCCGAGTAGACCCAGGTACCAGCTTTTATTGAGAACAAAATGCATATACAGAGAACAAGTGACCTCAACAGGATGTTATTTCCACAGGATATATAGGATGAGAATAAACAGGATGAGAATATACATCTGCGGAAATTCCCATGGGAATGGCTCAGCTATTCCCTTGGGAATGGCTCAGCTATATACTATGACCTTTCACCGACATATCTGGTCCTCTAAGCTTCGCAGGTCCTAACAGGACAAAAACACCCATAGCAGGCGGAAATGCCCCTCCCCACCAGAGGCATCTTTTAGTCCCTAGATCTATGCAAAGCTATACAAGGACCCACAGAATAAAATATATTACCACAAGAGTCTTCTAGTGGAGATGAGAACTTGGAAAATTTGTGGTTAAATGTAAGGAACAGAAGACGGTTGAGAAGGCAAAATCAGCTGGAGCGAAGGAGGAGAGCGAGTCAGTAAATTAGCACATTGCCTCAATGAGTATAAAACGACACAGCTGGGCTGGTACAATTTGCCAGGAACAAAGTGACTTATTGAGTGAGGACGTTACAGCAAGAAGCTCTGAGACTGGAGATTTATTGCCAGGACTGGTTTGCCGGACAGAGTAAAGATTTATGCTGTGGATTGAGATTTCTGCCAGCCGTTATCTTGTAAGACTTCTTTCCGTTTGATTTAATTGTGAAACGGCTGCTTTCTGTTTTGTTTGTTTGAATTTTGAAGGGGAGTCATAACAGGAACCTATCATTTCTGAGAGAGACAGCCAGGAGATGAAGAGACCATAAAAATTCCACAGTGAGATGTGTCCTGGGAAACTCTGAAAAAGATCGTTCTAAAAAGTGGGGTGGCTGGGAATTAACATGTTGGCTCTTTGTTTTACTAAATACACATCAAGATAAGGGGAGGGGTTTTAAACTCCCTTATCTGTCCCAGTATGCCTGAGAGACCTTAGACGCTGCTTTTGACCCCCTACATGAATTGTCTCATCTCAATAAAGGATTCCTTTTGATATGTTTCCAGAAGTTCATTCTAGTTGATTGAATGGGAAAAGTTCTGTAACCTGACACCAGCTTTCATGCTAAGGCAGGACTACAACTCAGTGTCTCCTGCTGATTGGCCAAAGACACCCATATGCCTTTGATACCTAGGACAGGACGTGAACTCACAGTCTCCAACTGCTTGACCCAAAGACACTCAACCATCTTTCATGCCTAAGGTGTGATTTTAACTCAGTTTGCTTGAGGTCACAGAAAAATATGTCTTGGTCCTTTGGCACAATTGCTTCTGAATAGTAAATTTGTTTGGGTGGCTCCCTTGTTTGGTTGTCAGTTTTTGCTTGCTCAAACCAAATACATTTGAGATGATAAATCTTCTGTGTCTATGTGTCCATGTATGTGTGTCTTTTACCAAATGCCAGGCAGTAGCCACATGCCAGATTCTTTGAGAATCTAAAGACAATGAAGAACACACTGGTGAGTAAGGAGATGTCATACTTTATTGTGCCCCCTTAGCAGGTAATTTAAATACAAGAAAGCATAAGGTACCAAGAATTCAAGTTAAATCAATATTACAGTTGTTGAACAAAATGAAAGAACACCATCATTTTGCCACATAGGAAACACTGTGGAAAATGCAATTTCTTCATTTCTGTATTTGCAGGATGAGATCCAACAGAAGAGTATCTCTGCTGCATAGGGTTGAAATGGGGAGTCCTTGGTGCTCTCTGAGCTCAGTTCTTTGTTTACAGACATTTCATTACCCAACACTTTGATTTGAGGAAAGGAAAAAAGAAGCCTTGCCCGTTAAGGAATAGGCAAAGTTCTTTCCTTTTGTGGATTCAAATTTCTTGACTAGGAGAAATGCAAAATGATTTGGTCAGCTGCGTTGAAAGTCAGAATCAGTTTATTAATAGGAAGGCAGGTAAGAAATCTCACAGCGTTCCTAGGATTAATCTAATAAGTGAGTAGGAAAACCTATCTCTTATACACTTCAGGTTCTTTGATTTGTAAGTGAAGTCTTTGGTTTGTGTGTGTTGAATTCCTGTCTGAGATTGGGATCTCTTCCTGGGATCTTGGTAGGAGTAATTGGTTTATAGTCCAAACAGTTTTTCCCTGATCCTTTGTAGCTATCAGTTTGCACCTGGTTGCAATATCCTGAGTTTCCTGTTATGCTGTTTGCTTTTCACAAGTTTTTTGTAGCTTGCAATCTATTTGATTTCTATGGGAAAGGATCCTAGCTAGTTTGTAGGGTTTTTTCTCTGCATCTCATGCCTGTAATTTTCTCCTTCCTTTATTGTGAAAAGTAAGCTGACTCCAGCTATTTTAATAGCCTACTTGACAAAGGGTGGGGGCTGTTTTCCTAGAAGAGAGGAGAATCGTAACTTCCAACAGATTATTGAAAGCATCAGTGCCAGTGTTTGAAGGTTTGCTTCCTATTTATATATAATGTACATAGTTCTCAACTTATAGCCATTCATTTAGTGACCATTCATGACAACAGCTCTGGAAAAACTGACATAGAGCGGTCATCTCATTCACAACCATTGCAGCATCTCCGTTCATGGCTGGTTTGTCTGAATGCCAGGCTTCCAGAAATTCCCTAGCATTTGATTTGCATGGACCTGAGATTTGAAAATTAATCATCAGCTGGCTGCTTAGCCTTGTTTAGCCAACGCTTAAGAGGCTTTTGCAAGAACAGCTCTGAATCCACTTCAATTTTACCACAACTAGTCCATCTGAATGGACAACCATCAATTTCTGGACAGCTTGGGAAACAACACATTTTGCCCCTTGTTTGCAGATGAAGCCCAAATTAAATGCCATCCTTTGTATCTGTAATCTAGCCTTAGACATCTAGAGAATCAAGATTTTCCTGTACATATCCAGATGAATAGGTGCTGAAAGGGAAATATGCATAAGAATTTGATATTATGCGTATTAAAAAGACATTGTGAAGAATGTATTTAAAGAAATACATGGATCAAATTGTGAACAGTCCCTAACAAGTATCCTACTTGGTAGTCAACACACTGGATTTGGCACCTGAACATTTTGACCTCAGGTGTAGTTTTTTGCATATGTACATATGTGTCTGTGTAGGAAGGAAACATGGAGAGACCATAAGAAAAACCTTAAAACTGAGAAAGAGAATCATTAGAAGTTTCTAGAAAAACAAAAATTATAGCTAAATACTATTTAAATTATGGGAAACTACAGCTCTAAACATATTGAGAATGAGAAACTATTTCAAAAGTAGCTCCAAACATATTAAAATAGAAAGCTATTCAAGAGTCAGCACCAAAACACATTAGAATAGAGAATCACTAGAAAACCCCTATAGAAACAGATAGCCCAAAAGGAAAAACAAAATAGAGTAATTAACCCATTCCAATATAGTAAAAGGAAAAGCAGGAAATGCAGATACAGGAAGAAATGGGCCACAATGCAAAGGGGGAAGCAAAGAGGATCGATCACAATATCAGCTTTTGAAAGACATATGGGACAAATAGAAGGTTAAATTATAAACACAATTAAACACTAGCAGGCACTTCCTTACCAGCCCTCCAGACAGGAGAATCACAAAGAGCAGAACAGGAATGAAACCATTAAGTGCAGGAATCACACAAAGCCAGAGACATTAACACGAACAGCACAAAGCTATGAGAATCAGAATTCAAAGGATAAAAGGGTATAAAATCATCCAGTCACACATAGTTCAGGTGCTAGCCCAGGAATGTGTGTCCATGCTGCCGCTTGTGCCGCCTGTACTCTCTTCCTACAACAATAAAGACCTTGCTTTCAGCAACTGCTCCGTTCAAATTTGTGCTGCACCGGCATCACTTCCCAGTGGGAAATTCGAATCCAGTGGAGGAAGGTTCATTTTAAATTCAATATCTGTTTCCATTGGAGCAACAGAATAACCTGCTACTTTATGTCCCTTCCAATAAATTAGATTATTAAGATTTGAAATACTTCAAATCCATATTGTGAAATGGTGAACATTTGTGTTGTGTGGATCTCCTCATAAAAATATGTAAAATGTGAACAATATATTGTACTTGTAAAGGATGGTGGCTATCTAGAAATTCCACACTGCTGCCTATTAGAGTCTTTCAGTTTGAAGACCGAGACTTACAGTGCATCATGAGTCACTGTTGTTCATTTAGCTTCTCTGTTGTTAAGTTGAATTCAAAATTCAATCTGAATATAACAATTCCATTTAGAAATAGACAACACAGACAGAATTATGTTGGGACTGGGGTAAAGGTGGTCCATTTTTGGGTCACATTCAACAGGTGTGTGTGTATGCATGTGTGTGTGTGTAAGAATGGTTTGGTTTGTGTGTGTGTGTGTGTATAAAACAAATATAGATAGATAGGAAATAAAATGGTGTGGCTGAGGATAAACAATGGAGGTTTTCAAGAATTTTGTTTACTGGTTTGTTATAACTTACTGGGAATTCTGAACTGCTCTGTTCTATTTTTCAATATAATATAGTATTATCTTTCAATATAATGATTTTCAGCTGGTCTTTGTGAGTTATGTTTGCTGACCTTTAGCTGCCAAAACAGGACAAAAGCAGTTAAAAGCAAGTGGAGAAACAGCAAGATATGAACAAGAGGCAAGGGGGGAAAGGACAAAGGACTTAGTGACAACAAATAACATTATCAACAGTGGTGGGATTGGGCTGGTTCTGTGGGCATGGCTTATTTGGTGGGCATGGCTTGGTGGTCATGTGACTGGGTGGGTGTGCTTGGTGGTCATGTGATTGGGTGGTCATGGCCAACTCAATGTCACTCACGTCACCTGGCCCCTCCCCTCCCAGCCATTCCTTGTCACAACCAGCCTCAACTTATCTATAGTTCTGTAAAAATGTTGTTCACCTTTTTTGACTTTATTATCTGCATACTATAGATGTACTTTTATGGACCACTGAGAGGAGGAAATGGCTCACCTGCTTTACCCAAGAGTGTGATAGGCAACAGGCTTTTAAGGGGCTGCCACAAAGAAATGTATTTTCCAAAGAAGCAGAAGGCAAACAAGAAGCAATGGAGGGAAACTGAACAGGGAGAAGCAACCTAAAACTAAGGAGAAACTTCCTGTGAGTGAGAACAATTAACCAGTGGAACTGCCTGTCTCCAGAAGTTCTGGGTGCTCAATCACTGGAAGTTTTTCAGAAAAGACTGGACAGCCATTTCTCTGAAAGGGTATAGGGTTCCCCCAAGGTCCCTCTAAGGGTTATTTTGTTATTCTGACACTTTCCCAGGATCTCTACTCAAATTTATTTTACAATTTCACATATAAAATAGCCAACTGTGTAATACAACCTGCATATTATTCAAAACAGTAATTATGGCAGAAAGCCTAAAAGTCAAAGATCACAAGAGTGCTTCTTTCTCTGTATATATACAAAATATCACAAACTAGGAAAAGCATATTAAGTTGGACTTATGCAACCTGATGTACAAAATAAACACACACATATTTATGCTCTGGACTAGACATTGAATGTATGTAAATCCCTGAAAAATATGTGGTAGCCCTGGGCAAAAAAGGCAGTAAAATCACTCTAGGTGTAGGGACAGTGTAAAATATTAACACATGATAAGTAATGGAACAATTAAAAATAATAGCACAGAGTTTTCTCTCTCCCCCCACATTCCTTCCTATTTCTTTTTCTTTCTTTCTTTTTCTTTCTCTCTTTTTTCTTCCTTTCTTTTTCTTTTCCCCTTTTCTTTCATTCTTGCCTCTTTCACTCTCACTCTCACACACACCTACCTCTGTCTTCCTATTTCTTTTTCTTTCTTTCTCTTTCTTTCTTTCTTTCTTTCTTTCTTTCTTTCTTTCTTTCTTTCTTTCTTTCTTTCTTTCTTTCTTTCTTTCTTTTTCTTTCTCTCCCTTCCTCTTTCCTTCCTTTTTTCTTTCTTATCTCTCTCTCTCTCCCTCCCTCCCTTCCCCCCTCTCTCTCACACATACACCTGGTCTGGGATGAACTGAATAATTCGGTGAGCTCCAGGCAGCAGTGGACGGCAGGAAAAGGAAGAAAATGGGCATCATCGTGGAGCGCCTGCCCTCCCTCCTAAAGACCTCTAGCCATTCACTTTCTTGTGGGAGGCAGTGATGGTGGGGCCATGGAGCACCCCCTCTCCCCACGGTGCGGGGCTGCTGAAAATTGTGCACCACATGTACAGTCCCGGGCTGGGACATCCACCTGCCCTCGCTGCACCGTGGCCACCATGTGGTAGGGAAAGCTGGGAAACTACCGTGTGGGATGGAGCCATGCCGGCTTAGTCAGCCAGCTGAGCCTGGGGATGGCAGGGAAGGCCTGAAAAAGTCCAGGGATGGTAGGAAAGGGGATAGCAAAGTCTGGGGGTGGTGGGGGAGGGGCTAGCATGACTCACAGGCTTACTTGTGAGAGCAGGAACATCAGGACTGCTCAGTTGGGGCGCAGGCACCATGTGGGAAGGCTGGAATGACAAGCCACAAGGACCCAGCTTGCCACATAGGAGGGGAAGGATGACTGGATGGGGCAAGCAGTGGGTGGGTGGGGCAGGCAGGTTGAGCAAGCATCGGGCGGGTGGGGCAAGTGAGTGAGCGGTAAATAAATCTAGGAATAATAAAAGCCAAATAAACAAACAAAAATGCATGCTAACCAACAACAGGGACAAAATAGAGGGAATTTTCATAGTTGGATAACCATTGCACATGCATTTGGAAGAAGCAGCTTTTTGGCAATGCTCAGTAAAGGGGCTTAAGGTAGTGTTTGGTCTTTGGTATTGGGGACAGTGGGTTATAAGTGTCTCTGGGTGCTTTTGAATGAATTCTTAGCTTTCTGATTAAAATAGAAAGTATGCAAATAAATCTCTGTATTCTAGAATTAAAGCAGGCAAGGCACAGACCGCAGATGCAAGCTTAATCTAAATATGTTAGTATTTAAAGATCCTGATTAATAATAATAACTATATTAAAAAATTGTAATTTAAATAAATCCTAATAAATCCACTCAAACTCCTTCTGAAATCTTCAATAAAGTACAAGCTTGTTTGCTAAAATGGCTGACCTGCTTATGCTTGATGTTGAGACAAGGAGCGGTACTCCAGTGCAACATTATCTGACTCACAGTATAAATTTCAGCAACTTAAATTTGCAATTTTTCCTAACCATTGCCCTCTGAATAAGTTGAACTATTTCACATTGCCCTTCTAGGTAGTTTCCCAGGTAACTGCACAGAAGGGAATCTTTGGCTGCATCCAAAAAGCAGTTCTGCTCTTATTATTTGGCTCAAAATTGATGAAGCATAAAGCATTACACAGAAAATATTAAGCAAAGGTTGTTTTGGGGTTTTGTTTTTGTAATTTGAAGAAAAGCAATGTAATTCTATCTCTTTAAATTGCTTGCCACTTTTGAGGTTGGGAAGTATCTGAATATAAAGATATCACATATTTTATTTAGTAGTGCTCATAGACTTTAATGTATAATTTGATGCTGTTGTTGGATCAGTTTAGATATGGTTGGGATTGATGGTCATACAAACATAGTAAATCATGAGAAGAGAGACCTATTTATTTTACTGGATTAATATAATTTTAAAAATGTATACATAAAATGATATAAGAGTTGATTCTGGTATTTTGTATACAAATGTATTTGTAGGAGCACATGATAATCTTTTTTGATATGAATATAAACACGGTTAATCTAAACTTCTTTAAAACTAAACAAATGCCAACATTCTGGAATACAGTTTAAAAACATTTTAAATCTTAACTTCCAAGAACCTGGTCACCATGGTAAGAGTAGTCTGTCAATGAGAGGTAAGAGCTTGACAAAACTTAATATATTACATTCCCAATATAAGAACCAACCTTTTAAAACTTCCATTCATATCCATCCATTGAAGTAATTGTCAATAAAAATATTTTTGTAACTTCTAAAAAATATTTCTCTATAACATTCAAAATAAAAATAAAACCCAAGTCAAATAGCTATTTTGGGCAAATATTTTTTGTAATTCTTCTAAAGCAAATTATACATTTAAAATTGATTAACTGATTAGCTAATTAAGGGTAACTCATCATTTTACAACAAAGATTATTCCAAAGAATCAGTCTCTTATGAGAATAAGAATTACTTTTTCATTTCTTACCCAACATTGTCCAGTTAGATCTTGACACCTTTAGTACTGAACTTTCAGGACCAATCACTTGTCAAGATTTCAGAGGTGACCAGTAATAGTTCTTCAGTGTAACTGGTACAATGGTATATAATCAATGTCATCTTCAGTTGAGTAGGAGATTATTAGATTTTCCCAATGCTTTTTTTAATGTTTCATTTGAAAGTAGCAAATTTTAAAGGGAGAAACTGGGAATTTATATGAACAATGTATATGGCTGACCATTTCGTTATCATGACTATGATTGAATATTTGTATCTTAATTATTAATTTCACTTACAGTAGCCTAATAAATAGCAATTCTTAAATTATTTTCTTTTTTATAACATTTATTTTTCCCAAGAGATTCATGGGTATTTTCAACAATTTAGTAATGTCACCATTAAGTTGCATTAGACAATGTGAAATATTCAAATCCACAAAATAAACCCAAAATATTTAGCAGAACATGAAAACAAAAACTATTTTTTAAGATTTCCATAGAAATATTTTTGCCAAGTTATTTAGACTTATTCCCATTTATTCTGTGTGAAACGTTTTGCCATATTGCTAGTTAATAGAGAATATTGATAATTGTTAAAAAGGTTCAAATATCATCCTCAAAAGAAAACTGTCATATTACAGTTTAAAGGACTGATTAGATTTCCTTGGATCAGGAACAGTCTGTTCTAGCAAAGCTGTCAAGCAGTTTTCAGAACTATTTTGAGTTCAGTCTGTGGATGTATAAAATCATCCATATTTCAAGAACAAAAACAGGTAATGTCTTCAGTTTCAGGATGAACTGTCTGAAAATATTTTTAAAAGTATTAATAGTATCAGCAGTATTGGTAAACGCACAAAAATTTCTACCTACAGATTCTAAATAATGCATTTTACGTAGTTTGGCTTCAGAAGCAAAAGAGTAGGGTGTTGTGTTTATGTTTGCAGATTAATATTTTAAAAACTATATGATTTTAACAGTTCCTATCAAACATCCAAGCAGAACGGGAACAATGAAATATGACTCCACTGGTTTGTCTTTGAAGCGCAGTAAGAAGAGTTGATAGCAAACGAAATGGAAAATGCATGGAAAATAAAGAGATTTCAGGCTCTGTTGGGTTAGTTCTAGCACCGGAACTATTGGAATTGTCCTTGGCCCTGCTTTTCTGTTCTCAATCTAAGTATCCCAGATTAGTAAAAGTCATCATTTAGCTGAGTCAAGGGCCCTGATTTAGAGCCCTTCAAACCACAGAGAACAGTAAATTGGGGAGCTTCTGCCAGAACAGATAAGGTGGCTATAGCCAACAGTTAGTTGGGTTTGGCTTCTACACCCAGGCTGTGTTCCATATACAATTTTCCATGAAGTAAGTAGGAATATATTTAGCATCACTGGGAGGGAATCCTCAGCAATGTATCCAAGAACGTTCAGAGCCACGCGAAAACTGGGGTGAATTTAGTCCTAGGGGTAAGAAATATATTTGAAAGGTTTAAAGAACTGGAAGAAATCCAAATGGGCCAGAAGGAATGATACATCGTTTTTTTAAACTTAGAGCATAAATATGGATTTTAAATGTGTACAATGGAATATAAACGGGCAAAATATCACAAAAAAAGAAACAATTATATTCTATTATTTGAAAAAAATAAAACAAATAGAATAGAATAGAATTCTTTATTGGCCAAGTGTGATTGGACACAGAAGGAATTTGTCTTGGTGCAAATGCTCTCGGTGTACATAAAAGAAAAGATACATTCGTGAAGAGTCAAGAGTCATCAGATGAAAAGATACATTCGTGGAGAGTCAAGAGTCATCACTTAATGATAGTCATAGGGTACAATAAGCAATCAAATCATACTAGGAAACAGTCAATATAAACTGTAAGGATATAAGCGACAAAGTTACAGTCATACAGTCACAAGTGGGAGTGGATGAGTGATAAGGAGTGATAAGAAGGTTAACAGTAATAGTAGTGCAGACTTTTGAAATAGTTGGACAGTATTGAGGAAATTATTTATTTAGCAGAGTGATGGTGTTTGGTAAAAAACTGTCCTTGTGTCTAGTTGTTCTGGTGTGCAGTGCTCTATAGGGTCATCTTGAGGGAAGGAGTTGAAACAGTTTATGTCTGGGATGTGAGGGGTCTGTAAATATTTTCACAGCCCTCCTTTTGTAATTTATCTATAGGAAACATACATATGAAAAAAGATACAAAATATTTGATTTATAAAAATTTGAGACAGAAATTTATTTTGATAGGGGCAAGTAAGAAAAACAAGATTGTTTTGTACATAAGCCCAGAGTCATTTTAAATCAATATAGGCAGCAAATAAATTTAATAAATAAAAATAAATTAAATTCACAATTATAACAAAAATTAATATTGACTGATGATTGTGGCAATATTTGAAGAAATGGAAAATTAATTTGAATGACATCAAGATTATGATAGTTGGAATATGTACCCCAAATTTTAATAAAGCTACATTTTAAAGGATTTACAGAAAAATTAATAGACTTGCTATGAGAATTGGTGCTTCTTGAGAGACTAGAATATAAACAAGAATTATGGTAACAATCAATTCACCCAACTAAGTGACAGAAGAATAACTGCCGAATTTTCAGAGTATTTTTCCCTATGAATGACAGTTTCACTATGTCAGCTAGTAAGCAAAATGTTTCCAGGAACTGAAATTGGCAAAAAATATACATAAGCATGTATAACAGCCACTTCATCAGCTTACTGGTATGCTTGTGAAATATTTCTTCCACAGAGATAAATGCCACTTCATCTTCAGCAAGCTCTCATTATTTAAACCTATTTCTTGATTTGTACTTAGAGACAAAACTCAAGTGGGAATACAGGATATGAGGTACATGATAAGAAATTCATTTCTGTTTCATACCCTGACATGTTGGCATTAAAAGGTAAGATATTAGTAAGTCAAATCTCATTTCAACAATGAAACCCATTTACCAGAAACAAACCAGGAAAGAGGGTCCCTGCTACTCCCATCTATTCCATAGGAACTCTCTTCCAGTCCTGATTACTATCGTAGTTTTTGAGTACACATTGATTTATTTTATTTTATTATTTTAAAATGAGGTGAGATTGATCTATCTCCCAAAGAAGGGAAGAAGGATTAACATCTTTAGTCACATATAGCTACTCTACTTAACCAGAGGCATATGACTAGGCTGCACTGTTGAAATTATTTCACTTTTTGCACTTTTACCTTTTGATCAGTAAGATTTCTCAGAAGTATTTTTAGGGGGCAAATGCTTCACCCCAAACATTGGCACATGCTTCAGTCCCAACCAATTCAGACAACTGGCTGGTAAGCAGCACAATACCACTGAGACATGTGCTGGAGATCCTAACTAATTGATAGCCTCACATTGCAATGAACAAGGAATACATTCAATTTTGGAGCTACTAAGATTGTTGGATGAGCAGGCACAAAAATAGCCAGGGAAGTGATTGAAGCCTGGAAAACAGCCCCCTTGTCAGTCAACAGGAGTGTTAATTTACCACCAGCTTATCAAGTACTTAGAGGTGAGGGCTTGGTAGCACAAAGAAACAACAGCCAATAGACTTAATACCTAGCTATCAACACTCCAATCAACACCTAAAAAGCCACACACAACAGGCACCATGTAAATGCCACACAATGAACAGCCCAAAGCACACACTTTGCTAGAGAGAAGTTCCCTTATGATGGGCTCCAGCACAAATCTGAAAGCGCGGAAGACTAAATCTTTGGTCCTAGTCACTGACCCAGATTAGAGCTAAAGTTTATTCTGAGTAATCTTGATAAATGACTAACAGAATACCGAGTTGGAAGGGACCTTGGAGGTCCTCTAGTCCAACCCTCTGCTCAAGCAGGAAATCCTGTACCATTTCAAGACAAATAGTTGTACATTTTGAATGAAGTCACTGAAATCTTAAGAGACCATTCCTGTAAAGTGTTTCACTAAAAGCAAGACCTAACTTTTTATAGTGCAAAATAATTCATACAGGTTGTCCTTAACTTATAACAATGGCACTAAATTTTAGATTTTGCTGCTTTTTTATTTGAGAAATTAATAAGTTTTAAATGTGTGCCCATTTGAAAAGTCAAAGGCACTAATAACTGGAAGTATACTTGGAATTACTTTCTAAAAGTGTATGTGTGTGTACACATACATACATACACACAGAGAAAGAGAGAGAGAGAGAATTCATTGGTTTTATCATTTCTATATTAATTGCCACTTGGGGGTCTATATTCCATTTTGTATTTTCTATTTGTGCTATATTGTTTGTAAATTTTGTCTGGTCACCCAACTCAACTTGGTGATACTAGGTACCTCAAAACACAAAAATGTAAAGCACAATATATCTGTCAGCCTCCATGACACTTTCATGAGACCTCATGCTGCTTGCTTACTGTTGTCTGCCATAGAAATGGGGGGAGGGGGAATTTGGTATTTGGGAGGGGAAGTTTGCTGGAGAGTGGAAAGTAGAGTGGTTCTTGTGTGAACCAAGAGGAGGGGGGATACTTTCCTGCTTCTGCGCAGCTGCATGGACTTATCTCTGCCCAGCCAAGGTCAACCATCTTGGCATACCAGATGAGGGAACACCCACCTGTAGATGTACCTCGCATGACACTTATATGCACTTCAGATTAGATATCCAATCTGGACCCTTGGGAGAGGGAACTTAGGATAACTTTCAATATGTAATTTTCGTACCTATTGTCTCAGATTTTGCTTTCTTTTGTTGCTATCACTTCATACCCAATAAAAGTAGCTTTTCTCTACAAATATGGAGTTGTGGGGTTTTCTTGGGTTTTGAATGGAGGCACATCTGACATTATCAACTTTTTAAAAAACACTTCAGGGTAACTGAGGCCTTTGAGACTACAATATATAGTCAAAATGTCATCCATGCCAGGTTCAGTTTACAATTTGGCCTCAACACTTGAGGGAAGAGCCAAGCCTTTAACAAAGACTAACCAAGACAGGATCATCTGGATGTTATTTGATTGTATGTTGCATTGTTTTTAGTATATTGTATATTAGCTGGTATACTTCAGTGGAATGCTGGATTGCAAGTAAATAATTTGTTCCTTGAATAGTAAGGCAAGGTTGCTAAGGAGTAGACAAAGACTGTGAAAAGAGAACAGTATAAATAACTTAACATTATATCTCTTTGTGGCTAAAATATCTACATTACTACATTACTCTTTGTGGAAAAGTATGAGGATACCTGATAGGATGGAGGGGGAAGGGGCAGAGCTTGCAGTAATGGAAGAAAAATATATACTAGTACAATTAAGAAAATTCAATTCAGATACATTTTTAAATAAAAACATGAGTAAAAATCATAAATCTGCATATAATATAGACGTGTGGATTTATTAATATTCATTTTGAAAGGAAAAGACTTCAAGTCAAAATTATATTAAGATTTAAAGTTACTGAATATCACTGATAAATATAGGTTCTTTTTGCTTCTGAAAGTTCTTGTTTAAATGTCAGTTGACTCAAAATAACTCTACATTTATCATTATAAGTATCTTTGCTTCTTGCTAACACAAGAATACCATGCAACAAAAAATCATTGTGAAGAAATCAGAGTTCAGATGTTGAAGAACTATAATCTTCACTCAAAATGATTTTGAATACATTGCTGGTTGGAGAAAGCCTCCAACTAAGAAATTTGTACATGCATCTGAATTAGGTCAGTCGAAATGAACTCATATGAAGTTGTGATGACATTTTCACATTTCTAATCCTTTGCCTGCACCCCAACATTTTAAAGTGAGGCCTCTATTTCCATTTGGTTTGCTTCTTCCTCAAGAAAACATGCATGATTGTTCTGAAGTCTAGAAGGTTTGTTGAGAGAAATACCATCCAGCCTCTTCTCTTCCTCTTCATCAGCCTCTTCCTGAGCCCACCGGGGCATGCAATCATGTTCAGAGTTGCTCCTAACATACCCAGGCAAATTTATATGGGCATCAATCTGTCCTGGGCCATTCCTGCATGCCTTGCTGGAAACCAGCCTCATACGGGAGCTGGCACCCATCTGAGCCTGGATGCTGATACTCTGAGTCATGTTAGTGAGGACAGAACCACAGTGAGAATTCCCACAAGGAACATTCCTCTTCCAGTCCATGGCCAAGTTCCACTTAGCCCATGTCTTCTTCAGCTCAGCCTGCACCTAAAGAAATAGAAAATATCCAGATCAGAATGCCAGGAAGAAGCCAGTGTTTTGAAGAGTTTATCTCACCTTCACTTAAAATTAAGCTTTTCCTTTAATATTATATTTACAACTGAATATGCTGTACTCTTCCACAGGAATGTACAGTTTGCTGGAGTTGCACACTGTTTAAGGCAGGGATGTCAAACTCAAGGCCTGTGGGCCAGGCCAGGCCCATGACATGGTTGGAGCTGACCTGTGTGGCTCTCCTGGAAACAGTAAAGGTCCTAAAGTGACACAGGCTGGACCTTTACTGTTTCCAGGACAGCCGCATAGGCCCAGCCCCACCCATCCCGGTGGGCATGCATGTGTGCAGGAGGTGGCAGGTGCACACGCGCGTAGGCCAAGCCTATACCATCCCGGCAGGCACATGTGTGCACAGGAGAAGGCAAGTATATATGTGCACAGGCCTGTCCCTACAGTAGGCGGGCCCATGAGCGTCTTCCAGGATGCACCCGCATCCTGTCCACATGCATGACTGCTGGGATGGCATGGGTCGAGCGAAGTGATACGCGCGCCCGCTGGGATAGGAGGGCAGGACTAAAATGATGCTGGCCAGTCCCTTACTATTTCCAGGCTGGCCGCCCTTACCAGCCTTTCAGGTGTGTGTGTGCGTGGTGGGGGGAGATGTCCAGAAGCAGGGACTCTGTAGCTGGCCCTCCAAGAAACTGGCATGGCAGCGGCAGTAGAGTTGGGGGAGGCATGAGATGTGGACCACCAGACGTGCCTGCTCCATCCCATCCCCTTTGGCTTGCGGTTGGAGAGCAGGTCGCCACTAGTCATTTCCTTGGGCCCCTTGTGGATCTTGCCCTTGTCCCACAGGTGGAATGTGTTCCCATCATGCATCCAATGCACTTTGGCACCACCAAAGCCACCAGCAGCTTGCGCAGGTCCAGTAGGCTGCTGCCATCGCTGCCAGGTCCACCCAGCCCAAAGGAGGCAAAGCGGTCAGCTAGAAAGGCCAAGCGGAAGTGGTAAAAGCATGCCCATTTCCAGCAGGCAAAAGGTGACCACTGTGAGCAAGGAAAGCTTGATCTCATCAGCGCTATGGCCGCCCAAGTCCAGCAGGGATCGCATGCCTCCCCCCATCTCTGCTGGGCAGCCAGAGTACTGATGCAGATTAAGCTTTCCTTGCTCACAGTGGCCGCCTTTTGACTGCTGGGAATGGGCGTGCTTTTACCACTTCTACTCAGACTTTCTAGATGGCCGTTTCATCTCCTACGGGAGTTTGGGTCTGCAGGGCAGTGGTGGAGTTGCTACCAAGGAGCTGTCAGGAGTAGAGACCTGTAATGATGCACCTCCTTCACTGGGGCTGCTCAGTAAAGAAAGCCGAGCCCCACCCTGTCCTGTGAGCAGCAGCTCCAGAGCACTTTTGGGGTGCTGCCCGACTGATGCAGCTCCTTCAGATGGAGCTCCCAAGGCTGTGATCCCTTCCCTGAGCTGAAGGTAGCCTTCTGTCTTACAACCGCCCCCCCTTCCATATCTCCATTCCAAGCTGAGGATTGCAGCCAAATTCCCTGCTCGGCCGGTGTTCCCAGAAGGTGCAGCTTAGGGATAACAGGGCTTCCCTCCGTGTGAGCAGGCGAGTTGGCAGGGCACTGTCTGAACTGGTGTCTGGGACTCAAAGGTCCTCTTCCTCCAGGCTTAGGACTGGAGACGCTTCCTACCACGCACCACGCCCCACTTCAGGGAAGCCCAGCCAGGTGCTGCATATTGGTCTGGTAGCAGATAGGGAAATGCCGCTCCCTCCCCTGCTTCCTGCAGGGACTGCTGGTGGAGCACCCCTGATGTGCATCCACCACTGCAGTTAGGTGCACAAGGGAAACATGCTCCATGCACAGGCCAAGGGCAAGACCCAATCCTGCCCAAACCCACAGGCACCACCCATGTGAGTCAAGTGGTTGCCCCTTCCCCTGGCCACACACACCCAGCCCATGGAGGACAACCATAATGCTGATCTGTCTCTCAATAAAATTGAGTTTGACACCCCTGGCTTAAGGTATTGGATTGGGACTAAGGAGGGCCAGGTTCAGGTTTCTCCTCAACCAAAACATTATCTGGATGCTTTTAGACCAGTTACTATCACTTAGCCAATAATTCAACAGTTATTGTTGTGGATGAATTGGAAGAATATATTTACTAACCATTTCTGTAGAGGAAATATGGATATAAATATAATAAATGTATTATAATTAAAAATAAGTAATAGGTAGTAGGGGACTACAACTAAAAGAATATGGAGCAGCAGTACTAAAAGCACATATCATGGGAAAACAAAGAGTTGCTAAGAGCACAAGCTTTGCTGACAGAATTAATTTCAATTCTATTCCCATTGGCATGAGGATTAGAATTGATTTTAAGCAAAACAAGAAATGTTCCAGAATAAAAGTTACATGTATATATTGGTTCTAGTGACTGTGAAAAATTACAAGTCTCCAAAAGAATAAATTTTTGTATTGGGTGCAGATACTAAGATTGATACTTAATGTGTTAGTCAGACCTCTCAACTTCCTTTCTATACCCAAAATAAATCTGAAGAGATAATTAACCAAGTGAACAGGTATTTAAAAGTGAGAGCTGAATCATAAGCAAGATTCTGATGCATACTTTTGCTTCCCACTTATTCTTCTACTTGACCACTCAGTTAAGATGGACATCATTCACCTTTTATTACTTAAATTGTTTAGGGTTTTCTTTGTAAAATAAATGCAATAATACCTGACTTACAAAGCATGCTATTACCTTCCATGGCAACATTTCATTGGGAATATAATCATAAATAAATGCTAGGAGTCAGGGCAACCCATATATAATCTCCCGCTCATGCAGAGAAAGTTCTAGCTGACATTAATCAAATATAGTTTGCGCTATGTAACTTTGTAACTAACAAATCCCATTGATTTAAATAAATGTACTCTAAGCATGAATAATTTGGATTTAATACGGTTATGGAAATCTATTCTGAACCTGTAATTATCTGCTTCTTCAGACATGAACATGCATATATACAAATCATTGAAACAAAGACAAATGACATAGTTGCTTCTGTTTACTGTTCTACAGTCAGGGAGGAAGAAATTTATTTCAGGTAAATTAATATATTCTGCAGCAAAGAAGAAGGAAACATTCCCAGAATTCTGAAGTGAAAGATCAAACCTAAACCTGCTGTTCTAGAGACTCGGCAGAGACAAGCAAAACCTGGAAAACTAATCAAGGAGAATATTTGTAGCTCATCACCCAGGAAACTCTCATTCTAGGCAACCGGTTGGGAACAGAAAAGTTCCCTTCTCTAGGTGAGCTTTTAGAAGAGGCCAGCGTTGTTTTGCCTTTGTTCTTTTGCTGCCCTCTCTGGAGGAGATGGTATTTGTTCCCTAATTGCCTTCAACTAGGTAAGAAATCCATCCCAGTTTGGAGAAGAGGTAGAGAATTGGAAAGAAACAGGCATCCATGCAAATGTTGAACCTTGGCTTTTTCCAGTTTCATTTCATGGATGGATCCAAGTTGTTTCCATCCAACAATATGAAATTTAATGTGGAGAAAAGCAAAGTTTTACACTTAGGCAGGAAAAACCAAAGGTAGAAGTACAGATTAGGCAAAACCTGGCTCAAAAAGAATAACTGTGAGAGGGAGCTTGGAGTCCTAATGGACAATCACTTAAACATGAATCAAGCAGCCCAAAAAGTAAATGCTACCGCTGGTTGCACAAACTGAGGGATAGAGTCAAGATAACATTAAGTATTAATACTGCTTTATAAAACATTAGTAAGGCCACCCCTAGAATTCTGCATTCAGTTTTGGTCACCAAATTACAAAAAAGATATTAAGACTTGGGAAAAGTGCAGAGAAAAACAGCAAAGACAAGTAAGACAATTAAAGGCCTGGAGACTAAAACATGAAGAACAGAAGCCATCTATGTCACAACTGAGCAGCCTTCTCTTAACAGAGGGGGAGGAATACAACATCAACTGTTTCCAATCTACAACACAGTCCTTTCAACAATTCCAAAATGGCTCCATACCAATTTCACCACTTAGCTGACCCTGATGACAAGATAAACCTCCAGGTGACTTTAATGACTCGCTAAAAGAATGCAATTATCCAGCTGTCTGCAAGGTGTATACGTAAATCCTTCCATTCCCCACCATCCAATCAGAGATGGTGGAACGTCTTAAAAAAAATGGATGGAAACTAATCAAGGAGAGAAGCACCTAGAATTAAGGGGAAACTTCCTAACAGTGAAAGCAACCAATGGAACAGCTCTTGCCTTCAGAAGTTGTGGGTGCTTGGTTACCACTTGTCTAGGGCAAGTGGTATACCATGTGTGCTGGAAGTGGCATGTAGAACTATCTCTCTGGGCATGCTAGCTGTCGCCCGTTGTTCTTCTAGTGTTCGCATGTGAGCATGCGTGCGCTGGAAAGCTAAGCTTCCGGTTTCTGGTGCTCCCATGTACACACATGTACCAGGGACCTTTCAGTTTCCCACACTCGGTGCCGAAAAGATTAGCCATCACTGGTATAGGGTTGAGCAGGGGGGTTGGATTAGAAGACATCTATGGTTCCCTTCCAACTGTAAATAAACCTCTATAGTTCTAACATATCCCCCTTTGTTGTGCCTGAAAAATGTATTATGAATTAAATCCTGCAGGTTCTTTAATATTTTCCTTTTCACTTACTTCCAATATTAGCTCCTTGATCTTAATCAACATTAAGCAATGCATATTTGTGGGGCTCAGCAGACTCATTTTGAAAATAAATGTAACCTACGATACACCCCAGCCACTCTGCTAGCTACAGAAAGGATAGCTGCAAGCAGAGGTAGTTTTCCGTGCACATCCCCTTGAAATAAAGAGACACAGATGAATTTTCTCCATACAGGAGAAAAGACTGTTGGGAGAGTGTAACATGGAGGTGGTGGGAGGATAAGAACCCCCCACTCCCCCGAGAGAAAGACAGAGGGGCAATCCATGGCATCCCTGTGCATAAATATGAAAATACACACACACACACACACCACACACACCAACTGCACATCCATTATCTACTAGAAACTTACCTCTCCATTACAGTAGCAATAGATGATAGAGACAAAAAAGCCCTGAAAGTAGAATTGAGAATAAGAATTTTAAAAGGAACATAATTATCATTACGTTGAACCATAAACTAAATAAATATATTTCACAATGAAATCTATACCTATAAGCAGGGGCCAGATTTATGTCACCAGGATAAGGTTAGTATTGTTATAAGGACTAAAGAATCCGGATTATGACTACCATTAGGCATTAGGATTATTGTATTAATTATTGGAAAGTTATAGCTAATGTAAGTGTTAAAGTTTATGGTTAGTATTGACAACAGAGTTAAGTTACAGTTGGGCTTTAGTGCTAAGTTTTTGTAAGATTTAAGGCTTAGTTGGTATTTGTTTTTATGGCTGAATTTTAGGGTTGAATTACAAGTAGGTTTGGCTCAGGTTGGAGTTAAGATTAGGAGGATAGGATTAAATAGTTTTGATTGGGTTCAGATTTAGTGCTAGATTTGTTGTGTCTAGTTAGAGCAAAATTGGGATTAAGGTTAGCTGAACTGTAATGCTAACAAAATCTAAGGTTATTAGGATTAAATTAGTGTTACAGTTTGGCAAGGTTTAAAACAATGCTAAGTTAAGGGTTGGACAATATTGGTGTTAGGGTTCACGTTTACTACCATATTATGGTAGCAGTAGAGTTTTACAGTTAGTTCTGCTGTTAGTGTTAAAAATTTTTATGATTGATTTAGTAATGGTTTTATAATGTAAATTTAACATTTTCATTAAAGTGGGTAACAGACTCCCATCACCCTGTCTGGGTGGGTTTTATTTTTATTTTTGAATGTATAATGATCAAACATTAATAGAAAGAGATTGTGAGAGATCTAAGATTGGTTTTGGATTTATAAATACCCTGGGGAAACTAGACTCAATAAATTTTGTAGCATAATGCAAGCACATAATCTCATTCTTTTAAGATAGAATGTGTACAATATTTGCAATGTGTTACTAGGAGTTCTTAGATTTATTTAAAACCTCAGCAAGAATATAGCTTGATCTGCAAGAGGTAATTTCTTAAAGATATCATTCCACTCTGTCATTCAAAAAATAATTTTAAACTGATCTTCAATGATCAGATGATGCAATGGAAAAGATGTAGAGGAAACAGAAGAGATTCTGAAATGTTATAAATACATTTCATTTCAAAATATATTTAATTGGCAGACTTTGATGGAGCATAATAATTTCTCTGTGTCATATAATATATGTGAATATATGCATAAGTATGTATTTATTTCATGTAGTGTGTATTGAAGGTGATGACCCTTTGGGAGCTGTATGCAACAAAATTTCATTTTAACATATGCCGTTTAGTGTACATTCAAAGTGACAATAAAGTTATTATTCTATTCTATTCTATTCTATTCTATTCTATTCTATTCTATTCTATTCTATTCTATTCTATTCTATTCTATTCCTCCAGGATTGTTGTATTTTTCATTCATGCAACAGAGATTGGAAGGCATTAAATGTTATGGCATGATCACTATGCTGAAGCTGTATTTTTTTTTCTTCAAGAACTACAGTATATTGTTTCAGTAGACTTCACATCTTTAATGCAAAAGATTTTAAGCGCAAATACTGCTAAAGAGTTTTGGATCGCCAGATACATAGAAAAGATTTTTACAAAAGAAACTCCACCAATAAATATTTTTTCAGGGCTTTCTTGTGCCAATCCTTTGAGAAAACAACAGAAGGATATTGTAGAGCTTTAGAAGCAAACAGATGTCTTATGGTATGGGATTTAAGAACTGTAATCAATTTTGCTACAAATACGTACCAACTCCCATGGTCAAACTGGAAGATCAAAAGCTAGCTACATCGGAGAATTATGGGAAAGCTGGTGCTTCTTTTATGCAGCATCTTTAGCAGAAAAGAGGAAAATAAGAAGCCTTTGGAATCATCTCTGTTCCTAGTCTTATCCAGAGGACTTTAGGGTTACTTTTCAGAGTTTAAGAAATTTGTGCAGACTAAATTGCATGCTTACAATACAAGTATAATTTGTTTTTCAATTACTGCTGAATTTTGGAGCATGCCATTCCTTTTCATTAGATATCTCTTGCCCTGCAGCAAGCAATATGGCAATGTGGCCCAAGTTTTGTAACTGAACATTTGAGTGGTTCATAAATAAAAAAGTAGTACCATGCCACCAGACCTGGAATGAATTGAAGAAGAGTTCACAGTGCATCCGGATCTCCCAGCCTAACCCCGTGAACGTGTGAGGTAGGCACACAAAGATAATGTAATGCACACCAAAGACGAGGATCAAAATTAAAGTGGATTTTGCTAGTTTTCTGGAAGAAAGTTAAGAGAAGTTATAATTATGAGACTGTCACATGTTGTATAAGATGAATATGACATAACCTGCAATCTTACACATTCCAGGTTTCTTAGCTATAAAGGGTGTTTGCCAAAGGGGAATGTCCGAATGTGTAAATTTGGAAAAAGCAGAGTCAATTCTATGGAAGCTCTACCTCAGAGTTCCCCAATCTTTTTGGCTTTGCGGATCAATGAAGGGGGGAGGAGAGGAAATGGTTCTGCATATACAGTGGGCAAGCGCACACATGTGTGTAACTCATTTGTGCAAGGGACAGGCACGTGTGCCTGCCGCTTGCACAAATCGACTGTGCTCGCACACTGCTTGTGCAAGTGGGGATGCATGCGCATGTGCTTGCCCACACACCACTTCCACAGCCCAGTTCTGAAAGGCTCAAGGCAGAGGTGGTATTCAGCAGGTTCTGACCAGTTCTGGAGAACCGGTAGAGGAAAATTTGAGTAGTTCAGAGAACCGGCAAATACCACCTCTGACTGGAGATTTTACAGTATCCTTCTCCTGCCATGCCCACCAAGCCACACCCACAGAACCGGTAGTAAAAAAAACTGAATCCCACCACTGGTTCAAGGCCTGGTAGTAGTCCTAGAGGTTGGGGCCTAGAGGTTGGGGACTCCTGCTCTACCTTGAGTACTTGCTGATCTCACTCAGAGCCTAGAAATCTTTATAGGATAGTCTGGTTAAATCACAGACCAAATGTTTTCTATTCTTCATTTTGATGCTGGAAGAATATTTCTAGAGTTGTTTGTTATGATGCTTGTCATTCTTCCTACTGCTATAATCTCAGGACTATCTTTTCCTGTACATTTCCTTTTTTGTAGAACTGAAACAAGAGTAGCAGTTTACCATTCAGAACATTACTGCTTATTTTGCTTTACCTCTGATTTTATTTATCAGACAAGCATAGTTAAATATGGCTTATATCATTGCTTCATATTTTTCCCCTAAGAGTAATTGGTTTGCAGCATGGAACTTAGTAAATCATATTTATCCATCCACCCTTGTAATGTCTGGCTTTAATTAACTTGATAGCAAGACTAAAAAAAATAGTAACAACACACCGAAAGACTTCTAGTTTTAATTGGGAGCTCCAGTTTATAAAGTTTGGTGAACTACAAAAACACATTGTGTAAAAAGCACAGCATGTCAGCAGCTTGTCCTGGGTTAATATTAATTTGATCTTTTTATTTCTATTTGTGTGCAGGGTGTATGTGTAGGAGGAATGTTTAATCAGTATGAGGACCTGGGATACTTTTGTAAGTATTAGTTCTGGTGTACTATTTTCAACCTGATTGTGAATTGTGATCTGACAAACAGATCTTAATAGTTAACATGACAGGACTTGAAAACCTTATTATGAAATAGATTTACAATCTGTCTGCATCTCATTCTATATGTCCTTTCTGTATCTGTGAAACTACTTAATTAAAATTGTTGCTAGCTGCTTTCTAGTTGGTCAAAAGAGACACAGCATGCCAAGGTATTGTAAGAATAAATTTTAGATGTCTTCATCATCTCTTTTGAGTAGTGATTCCCTTTTATTCATCAAATACAACTGGAAAATTCAGATAATGGAATTACCAGTTTATTAACTGCCAGTAATCTAACACATTCATGAATCTCCATGTAAAACTGACTTAAATATGATTACTATTAGATAGGCCAACAAGAAGAAGGAATATGCAGATTGTTTGAGCAATTATGGTAAGGGCCATCATTCAGAAATCAAGTGCTTCCTTGCATGCAGAAGATTCAATGATTATATTTTTTAGAGGAGACTAGTAAAGACCATTGTCTAAAATCCTGCAGAGCTAGATGAATAAAAGGTTTATTTGCTAGAAGACTGCTTCTGTTGTCAGAAATTGCAGTTGTGGTTTAATTAGTCCTGCATTAACTATTATGCAAAATAAGTACGTTCTTAGAGCAGGAAGGGAAGCGGCACCACAGAGTTTTATTCTCCCAGCTATCATGCCCTTAATTCTTTCCCTGCCACATTCAAATTTTGTTCAGCATTTACTGATTCAAAAGTCTCCCATAAAAGAAGACCTCTGTAATTTGGGGTTAAACTATGGGGGCGTTGGTGCTCTCTGAGCTTGATAAAACCTTGCAGAGGTTTTATTACTGAATTAGGTAACTGTTGTGGCCTGGCGGCTAGCAGAGCTGGCAGCAGAGTTGGACAGTGAGGAGGTTGGGGAGGAACCTCAGTCCTGGAGGCTGAGGAAGGCTCGGATGAGGGCTCTGCATCAGAAGCAGGGGTGGGACCACGGCAGGCTGGTAGTTATCAGCTGCCTTCGGAGTTGGACAGCAGTGAGGCAGGGGACAGCTGGAGCCGGTTCCGAACATGTGTATGCGCAGAGCTGCCAAAAGAAAAGAACAATTATGAACTAAGGGTTGATGTGGGAATAAGGCCACAGGTGAATGGTGAATGGCCCCTTCCATAGGGATTAAAAGAGGAGCAAACGGGGAGGGCGCTTTTGCAGGAAACAATTAGTTCATTCGTTGCAGCAGTGTGAAGATGACTGTGAATCTCAGAGACTCTTCCTTGTCAGCACAGCATTTGAAAATATTCACTTGGCAGCTCTCCAAGCTAGATAAGGTTTGTGCTCCTAATTAGACCCTTGAAAGACTGTTTGCCAGGCCTTTGGCTGAATGTGAATGCAAGAAATTCACCTTCATTTAATAAAAGAACAAAAAGTCTGCTTAGTGCTTTTTGGGGAAGCCTAGGTCAGAACAGTAACATCATCAGTGCATTGATGATATTGCCTAATTTACTAATGAAACATCTGCAAGGAAATCACCAAACTCATAATATTTCATCAGTGAAGCAATGGAAGGGCTGTGCTTAGGACATCAGTTGGCTTCAATATGTTCCTGGGGTTAATCGATTCAGCAGCACCTCAACATAAATTAGATCCACCTAAGTCATAGATTAGTAATTCTATGAAGACAGTATTGATTCCTCTTCCTGTTAAAGTGTGCTCCTTTTTTTCTTTTTATAAATCATTTACAATATTCAAGAAAAGCTTTTATGAAACAATACACATTGGCAGAATTGCTAAGAAATAATTGCACTTTGGTGTGGAAAAATTACGTAGAGCTAAATACCCCTGAAGTTGAATAAAATGAAAGATAAATTGATTATAGAATATATGTTTCACTGTGTTACTATACTGTTTCTGTAATCATTTTTAGAAAGACGAGAATCAGAAAGAAGTATGTCAAACATTGAAATGTCCAGATTTAAATCAAATTCTGCAGCCAATACCAGGAGTCAAAAATGATTCCACATCCCCAAACATTGACACTTTCTTTTTAATTTCATACAGAGCTTGGTGTACAAAGCCTGCTAGCAATTTGTATCCCTAAATGGGTTTTTAAAGCCAACAGAAAACATGGTGATGCATATATACACAGACATTGTGTGTGCATATTTTTCCAGAACTTCTAGAAAACTGTGATGTAGACCATCCAGTTCAACCTTTTAGATGATGCAGAAAATTCAGGGAAGAGGATTTTTGCCTGTCTTCTGCCTGAGAACATCCATGACTGAGGCTACTATATTATCTTAAACAACAAGTTTTTCTTAATGCTAATCCTCCTATACCTTGAGCTCATGATACAGTATTTAGTCCAGCTATCTGAGAAAGTAGGGAAATTATCTTTGCCTTTTTTTTTATACAACCAGTCCTTCAGGTGTCTAACTTGGATTTTCTGTAGGCAAAAGATAACCAAGGTATTTCCAAATAGAAGACTTCTTCATTAAAAGTCAAAAAACATCAGATCTGATCAAATCAGTTCTAGTAGAGACAGCTTCTGGAAATACATCTTACCTATATTGCTTTTTGACATCGTAGCCAGCAGCATTAGTTTCCCAAATTTTTGTGGCCAGCACTCGCACAGTATTCAGGAACAGGACAAAGTTCAGCTGTAAAACAGAATTGTTTTATTCCACCATTTTTTAGAGGTAAATGTTTTGAGGACATATTTAGATAAGATAGATAACTTTTATTATCATTTTTTTTCCTGTGAGCACACTGGCCCACATTAAAAATGAAATTCTGTTGCCTGCTGTCAAGAGAAAGTGTTTATCTATCCAAACATATACATAACACACATGCTATATATACATAAATATATACTTGCACAAAGTGGACAATCATTTAAATATGAGCTAGCAATGTGCTGCAGCTGCCAAAAAAGCCAACACAGTTTTAGACTGCATAAACAGAGGGATAGAATCAAGATCACGTTCAGAATCAAGATCATTAATACCACTTTATAATGTCTTGGTAAAGCCACACTTGGAATACTGAATTCAGTTTTGGTTGCCAGGATGTAAAAGAGAAGTTGAGACTCTAGAAAGAGTGCAGAGAAGAGCAACAAAGATGATTAGGGGCCTGGAGGCTAAAACATATGAAGACGGTTGCAGGAACTGGGTATGTCTAGTCTCATGAAAAGAAGGACTAGGGGTGACATGATAGCAGGGTTCCAATATCTCAGAGGCTGCCACAAAGAAGAGGGATTCAAGATATTCTCCAAAGCACCTGAGGGCAGGACAAGAATCAGCGGGTGGAAACTAATCAAGGAGAGAAGCAATTTAGAACTAAGGAGAAATTTCCTGACAGTTAAAACAATTAATCAGTGGAACAACTTGCCTCCAGAAGTTGTAAATGCTCCAACACTGGAAGTTTTAAAGAAGAGATTGGATAACCATTTGTCTGAAATGGTATAGGGTTTCCTACCTAATCAGGGGGTTGGACTAGAAGACCTCCAAGGTCCCTCCCAACTTTGTTGTTCTATTCTATTCTACTCTACTCTACTCTACTCTACTCTACTCTACTCTACTCTACTCTATTCATCTAATCTAATTTTATTCAATATTAAATACTGTCAGTGGTGGGATTCAAAATTTTTACTACCGGTTCTGTGAGCATGTCTTGGTGGGCATGTCTTGGTGGGTGTGGCAGGGGAAGGATACTGTAAAATCTCCATTCCCTCCCCACCCCACTGACCTGCTCTCCAGCTCTGTTCTCCTGTGCAGGGCAACAAAAGAAGACCCAACCGATCAGCTGGGACTCGAGAGGCAGAGAATGGATGGGGGTTGGGCCAGTCAGGGGTTGTATTTGCCTGTTCTCCGAACTACTCAACATTTCTGCTACTGGTTCTCCATAAATGGTCAGAACCTGCAGAATACCACCTCTGATCACTGTCCATTTTGAATACATCATGGAATGAGGAAACATGACAGTTCACAAGGTTGATACTATATGGAATAAAAGTGTGACTGAATCTAGATGTTCTGAATCTAGATGAAGTCTCCTCCCAGAAGGTAACAAGGAAAACAGGTTGTGAAGAGGATATATATAGTGTCCCAGACAATACTGTAGATCTTGCTCAAGCTTCGCTTATATGCTATGTCCTGGATAAAAGGAAGTGAACTACCTACCAATGGTTTTTTTCTGCCATCCTCACCACTGCCTTCCTGTGTGAAGCAGTAATGCAATAATTTCAACCCTTTCTTTTACCTGGAACATAAAACTGTCAAGATGACTGGCAGCAAAGCTGAACCAGTATAAAAAGTCCAGAATCTATATCTAGTCACTTCCAATATTATTACATTTGTTTAATGTATCCCACCTTTCTAGGTGCTCTCCAATTTTGATCTAAGCTATTACACAACTTCTGAGAAGTTGGTTGAAAAATACATGAGTCTGCATATTTTTGAATAAAACTGGCCAAGATAGTGACAGCCATATTTATTTAACTGCTTCCTAAACTAATTCCTTTATTATTAAGTCTCTGATCTCTATAATAAATAATAACATAGTTGCCAAATGCATCTTTTCTGAACTTCACACTGAGCACTGGAAAGGAGCAAAGATGGAAGAGTCTTATGAAAAAATAAATGATGCATCACTGTATTAGAGCTGCGTAAAAAAATCCAGTATACTTATACTTCCATTTGCAATCAATTGCAAGAAAGCAAGGAATGCCAACAGTATTGAGTTACCCTGCTATCTAAGTGAGCCAGACCAGGAACAGGCACACAGGGATAGGAATGGGACAACTCACTGTGGCCAACTCACCACAGGACGACTCGCTGCAGCACATGACTAAAGAGTAGAAGTAAAGTTGCAGCTCACCCCAACCTTGAGAACTTCTAATTTGAGAAGATTAAAATCTAAAGCAGGACAAGGCCTGCTGCAATTAATTTGTCTTTCTCTTGAGTTATCCTGCGGTGATTATCTCAGAGTGAATCAGCCAGTGTGAGTCGGTTGTGACAAGCTGGCCGCAGCAAGTTGTTCTAGAGGAGTGATGGTGAAACAGGATTCATCCCCCAAAATGCACCAGCAATGTACAAAGTCCACAAAACAATGCACCTTGCACCTTAAAAGTACAAAATAGGACTTTAAGAAATACAACATATTTTAATCTTTTACTATTTTAAAAGGGGGAAATGTAATTGCATCTTTCAATAGGCAATTTAAAGTGGCAGCTTTGAAAGGATGTAGAGTTCAGTGTTGAAATAATTCAAGCATCTCAAAAGAATAAAAAAGCAGTGAAATAACTTGGCACATATGTAGAGGAGTGTTTTGTTCTCACATATCAAAAGCAGTCACAGCATCTCACTCCTGATGGTGACATAAAATGTCATCTCTTGTTCCATAAAGTACAACAAAAAGAAAAGCATCAATAAAAGTGATTGCTCAGTTCTTTGCCAAAATGCTTTCTTGCACAGAGAAAAACTGTCTAGGGGTATGGAAGAGGAATTATCAAACGAGAGCAAGCTCCTAAATTTTTTAAAAAACAGCAATACTGTAGCTGCGGAACAGATCTGATTGCAATAAAGTTACAGTTTTAAACCACTCTCTTCTCCTTTCCCTTGAAAGACTAGAAAAGGATAAAGGGCTTCAACTTTCAGACTTTCTTTGAAAACAAGGACATAGAAAACTACCTTTAAGTGAAGTCAGATGTTCTCACTCAGAATTATTGTCTGCCTGCTGATGGAGGCATTTTCCCAATCCAATCTGGAGGAGCCAAGAATTGAGCCTAAGATTTGCATAAGAAGCATATAAACACTGAACTAAATGTCCTCTCTCTAATGGGTAAATATAATTATAGGACTCAACAAATTTGAAAGAATAGCATAGGGACATTTAAACTATTGAAATAAGAGTTGTAAGTATGCTGAATGGTGGGGAAATGGTTGGTGTCTGCCTTCTATGTCACAATCTGAGTTGTTAAAATAATATGCAAATGAGAAAATAACAAATAAGGATGATCAGGTGTCACATGGCTTAGATATGAAATGATGTGGGATAGAGGGTAGAGATGCTAATCTCATTTTATACATAACATTATTTTGCAATTGTCTATAGATAAATACTAGGGTTATCATAACTAAGCTGCAAAAATATGAATGATCATTAGATGGTAAGAAAGAGATGTCATTTTCTATATCTCATAGAATAGAATAGAATAGAATAGAATAGAATAGAATAGAATAGAATAGAATAGAATAGAATAGAATAGAATAGGAATCTGGAAGGGACCTTGGAGGTCTTCTAGTCCAACCCCCTGCTCAAGCAGGAGAACCTGTATGATTTCAGATAATTGACTGTCTAGTCTCTTCTTAAAAACCTCCAATGATGGAGCATTCACAATTTCTGAAGTCAAGCTGTTCCACTGATTAATTATCCTCACTGCTAGGAAGTTTCTCCTTAATTCCAGATTATTTCTCTCTTTGATTAGTTTCCAACCATTGTTTCTTGTCTTGCTCTCTGGTACTTGTAGAATAATTTGACTCCCTCTTCTTTGTGGCAGCCCCTCAAATACTGGAATACCGCTATCATGTCACCACTAATTCTAGACTAGCCAAACCCAAGTCCTGCAGCTGTTCTTCATATGCTTTAGTCTCCAGGCCTTGGATCATCTTGCTCTTCTCTGAACTCTGTTACCATCCAGCATCTTGCAGATGCTAATATACACAACAATAAGGTTCAATGTTTACTAGATACTTATATATGAGTACTCTTACCCCAATAGCCACTAAAATTGGAGTTTGGTATATCCATTTTATATTTCCAGCATTAAGCTCCCAGCATCTGTGAAATCAATAATCTATTTTTAATAAACAGGGTAAGAATAAACAGCCTCAACGTATATTAATTTTCTGTTATATTAGATTCATTCTGGAGTGTACAGAATAAGTTTCAGAATTTTAAAAACGATTTCGGGTTCTTTCATCTTTTGTAAATGAAGGCAGGCATGGAGAAGAATAAATAAATATGTCAAGTCCCATCTTTGCTGTGAGTCCACAAAAAATAAGAAAACGAAGGTGCAATTTTCAGAAATAATTAATAATAAACTCTTTTTCTTAGTTGGACTAGTTTTGGGATGGAAGATAGAGGGTTCACATAGAGGACTGTCCAGCTGCTAAAGTTTGAAAAAATATGTGTGGAGGAATGTGTGGAGCCTCAGTACAGTTTATTCTGAGCCCAGTCACCTTATATGTGTTTTTAGGGCTAGTTGTTCATTTTATATTAGAATTGGTGTTTTATATTATATTTTATATAATGTTATATTATATTTTTGGTGTTTTGACAGCCACACACACACACAGCCACACACACACACACAGCCACACACACACACACCCTTCAAACCCTGCTATTCTGTGATTCTGTAAGGATCTCCTGCTGGAGCAAGGCGTTGAACTAGATGACCTCCGAGATCCCTTGCAGGCCAGCCCTAGATTGCTGTGCTGCTTCAAAGTCT